>NC_030430.2:21745226-21827726 GCF_001660625.3 Ictalurus punctatus
CGTTACGAGGCAAAGATGCACGTCGTTAAAAAGACGACGGATCACAAATACATCTCTGTGGTGGCCTGGGAAAACTGGATTCTGGCTGACCTGAAGATCTGGTTTTTTATGCGTACGCTACAGCTTTAAGAAACCATAAATCGTTTTCACCAAAACAACATGGAAATGTTTTTTATTTTTATTTACCTTTTAAATCGAGCCTTGGTTATCTTCCTCCGAAAAATCACGTCATGTAAACAGCTAGTTCAACAAGCACGGTGGTAAAAAACAAACAAACAAACAAACAAAAAAAAACAGGCAGTCCGCATAAAGATGTCTAAAACGTTGCTTGCGTTAAGGGCGATCTCCTCGCACGCGCTTCGAAAATGTTGAAACATGTTGAAGAGTTATATACCGTAACAGACCCACTGAAATACGGGTAATCAGATCGGTTTGTAGTCAGATGTCGAAACGTGTGTGGGGCTCCTGCGATGTCACGCCGTCAAACAAACAAAGAGACTAGCTTAACGAGTGTGGATGAGCTAATAAAAAGGCAGGAAGGTTACTGGACAGAACAGCCTGAAGTAATCAGCGATCGTGAAGAGATGATGATAAGGCTGGTGTTTAATTGCTGATAGTGATCCCTCAGGTGATCCCACAGTGACTGGTGTGGATGATGCTGATAACCCAATTGAGAACTCATTTCCCCGTTATAATTCTCTCAAATCTGGCGGTAATGTTGTTTTTCCATGACTAGATTAGGTCATAAACGGTAGGCGTGCTGTCTTTCAGTGGAGATCAGAATAAAATCTTTCAAACTTAAACGCCTTCCGGTTTTGTTTTTTGGTTGTTGTTTTTTTCCCCATCATTTTGGAGATAACCAGATTTTTAAAAATGCTAGAACTTTACTTGTGATTGAGATAGGGATGTCACCGATACTTCGGTACCAAGTCGGTACCAACATTCTTAAAACGTGACGGTACTTGTTTAACTGCAGTAGCGTTCGTACCCTTCTGTAACGAAAGTATCGAGGTTGCGATTCCCCTCTCTCTCTCTCTCTCTCTCCACCCCCTCTCCCCCTTGCTCTCTCTCCCCCTTGCTCTCTCTCTCCCCCCTCTCCCCCTCCACCCCTTCTCCCCCTTGCTCTCTCTCCCTCTTTCCCACCCCCGCTCTCTCCCCCTCTCTCTCCCTCTCTCCCTCTCTCTCTCCCCCTATCGCTCCTTTTGCCAGTATCATCCAGAGGAGGATGTCCTCCAGGAGAGTTTTTTTATTTTATTTTTTACATTTTATTTTTATACCACACTGTGGTATCAACTTTGGTATCGAGCATCGTGTACTTTTGGTGGTATCGGTACCGACGACTAGATTTTTGGTAGCGTGACATCCCTAGATTGAGAGAAAGACATTTCTGTTCAATATCGTAGAGACGGAACCTAGAGAGAGAAAGAGAGAGAGAGAGAGAGAATAAATGAAAACTTGACAAAGCTGCCTTTTCCTATGGATTTCAGTACCTTGTCGTATCTGCTGCTGGAGCCGAAGCCAAAGATGAGCAGGTGTCCGTGAGAATCCGTACAGGCAAAGTGCTGCCCGTCTGGAGAACACTTACAGTCAAACAGCGCGCCGTGCCCCTGACCCTCGATCTGAAACAACCAGCACACATAAAGCATGCAGCGTGCAGACAGGACGTTTACGAGGCATGTACCATTTCACAGCAGTAAATCACACTACAAAGACTTGTGCCAAAGCGGTTTAGTTACAAAATCAATCGGATAAAAAAGTAGTCTAGCCAAAGAAACCTGACTTCAGTAGCGATCGCTACGGGACAGCTGACATGCCTAGCACCTTTATCATTTCAAAAACTCAATACTTCTCTATACGTCACGTTTCTGAAATACATATGTAAAAACACGTGATCTTGCTACCCATGGAAAACCCAAAACCTGATCTGAACACTGAGAATACTGCATTTAAATAATAAAATGCTTATTAATATAATATCGGGACAAAGCGAGTAATGAGGAAAATAAGGTGTAATTCGGTGCGGTGTATAAACAGAAGCTGACAGTGGGGTATAATTACCATGTTGAAGTAGGAGCGTATTTTAACTCCTCGTGCCAGGTCCCACACAATAGCATTGCCGTCGTGGCCAGCGGAGAACAGCACTCTGGGATCGAAGGGGTGTGGCTCCAACACAAACACCTCGTCCTCGTGGCCCTGAGAACAGACCGGTCGTACAATGAGCCAAAAATATCATATCAGGATACTGAGAGTAATCTGTACAATACACCGTATGTACCGAGATATTTCAAGGAACATACACACACTGTTCTGTCCCGGAAAAAAAAAACAGGAAAACATTTTTACATCAAACATTTGGTAAAAATTTGTATGGTGACAGTCCACATGAATTTTTATTCATTTTATTTTTTATCAAATATATAACTGTTCATACGGTGAAGCGTTCTATAAGGTGATGTTTATGTAACATTCGTGGAAGGAGTTTCCCGTATCAGCACTTTGTGACACCAGGTTTCCCGGCACAGGACGGATGATATGGTGCTTTGCGAGTTCTTAGGGACGGACTGTTTCTAGCTGCTATAACTTAAGTAATGACAGAACATGTCTTGTGGAATGTACTGCAACATTAACATGGTTAAAATGTAAAAATGTGCCGTTTACTAATACGTTTTTAAAACATTTAATCCGTGTCAGATTGCCAGGTTGTGGTTTATGATGAATAAAACACTTCTGGCGAATTGTGTTTTTCCTTACTTGATTATACAGAGTGAATATCAGTGGCTGTTCTTGCATTAAGACATAATTTGGCAAGATTAGGTGCGCGTAAGATGCTCCATGTTGAAAAAGCACCGCCAGTGTTTACTGTGGTTTCACTTCGTTTCTTGTTGTTAAGTTAAGCACAGACTGGATATGTTTTATTTATTTTTTTCGCTCACAGGAAATTATCTGGCTGTGCTGGGCGCCTGCCAATTTCAGAGCGAGATGGGGGCGGATTGAAGGGGCATTGAAGAGTATCAGTAAAACGACTGACAGGAGGCTCATGCAAACGCAAACAAGCTCTCTGGAGCTTAAAGGCGTTTTTCCAAACGGGTAATCTCAGTCACATAACATACCCGTTCTGAGGCCATGGCTCAAATTGGGTTTTTTTTTTTTTAAATCATGTTATAGATATTTTTCCATGTCATCTGTACTAATAAGAAATAAAAAAAAAATATTACACTACTGCACCTTTAATTTGTTGAAGTACTACTAATATGTGCCACAATCTGAAAAAAACTGAATTATAGTCGAATTCATCGTGATAATGATATCAATTGACGTTTTTTCCCCTTGTTAAGCTGTTTATTATAAAAGCTACATAAAAATAAAGAGATCTTTTTAAACGTGCCACATCCGAATCCACCTTTGATCCACCACAAATCCAGACATCCTCCCTCTCTCTCTCGCCTATTGAACTCACCTGTTTCCTGCTAACCCTCATCTAATCCACTGTACTTATATCCGTTCACCTTGCTTTGTAAGGTTTTTGCCATTCCTCTTTTTTCGTCTGTTTGTCGTTGTCTTGTTTTTTTAACCGTTAATCCTGATCATTCGTTTTCATTTCAGCAAACTGTTGGAAAACTAACTCTCGAGATTTGCGTTGCGCTCGATGAAATCATCTTTAAGCATCCTGATACTTCGTCACTATCAGCCGGAATGAACGTTACACGCCTCCTCTGATTTATAGATAAAAGCTGGACTCTTATTCTGCGAAACATGAAATGCATTATTGACGTTCAACTGAGATCGACTGAAGGGTAAAAGGCTCAAACAGGGGACTATAAAAATAGATTGTGGTGTGTTCACCAAAATCCCAGGCCAAAGCATGTCATAGTGAGCTTATTTCATCCTGGCAGGGATGTACTGGTGTTTTACTGTTGATATGAGCTGAACGCTGATGACTCTGTAGTGTGCTGACACAATAAAAAACGTAATATCACACTCCGCCGGTGTGGGCCACGGATACGGGATATAGCCGTGAGCCCCAATATTTAATTTCTTATGTCAGGTTCTTTCATACAGGTCAGGTTGTATTTAGCCCTGATTGTAACCATGGCCTGTGACTTTCATTTTTTTTTACTACCTCTGGGAAAAAAATCTTGGGATCACCACACTTAGAGGATGTTCACGTGGCTTTTTAATAGCTGAACATTTTGGCTTTGTGAAACATACTCCAAAAAAGTTCAATGAAATTAGTTTAATTAATGGCATTTTTTTCCCCCCCAGATCAAGTACAGGAAAGAAAATTTAAAAAAAATAATAATAATTAAATTAATTTGCATTTCTAAAATGAATACCAGCACAAGTCTAAAAATGCAAATTAGTCTGCAGTTAAACGAGAGGGCTTACAGACCTTAACCTTGGACTTTCTGAAAGGAAGCACGGCCCCAACAACCGAGTTGTCAATTCAAACAATGGAAAGGATTATAAAACTCATTCAAGAAGGAAATCCAACACGGAGTGTGGCAAAAAGATATTGTTTGCTCCCAGTCGGCTGTGCGTAAACTTTAGCCCACTGTAAACTTGATCTGGAAAAAAAAAAAACGCCATTAATTAAAACAATTTAATTGAACTTGTTTGAGGTCTTTTTCCTGAAGCCAGAATGTTCAGCTATTAAACCAAAAATTTCTGTCATATCTGCGACTTTGTTTATTTGCTACGAAGTAAAATAAAAAAGCCAGGTGAGCATCCTCTAAGTGTGGTGATTCCATCGTTTTTCCATACGTCGCATCCAAGAAGCTGGCAGCTAGATGTAATAGTGTAATGTTGGTGAACAGATAATAATTGAATACTTGTAGAAGGCACCTATCTATCAGTGTGGGTTACGCCACATGATAACTCCTAATATCTAACTCCATGAAGAGAACTTACCTCGCACTGTAGGCACACAACGTACACTTAACGTATGTTAATGCAGGATAACACGTGCAGACAGCAGTCAGTGGCTAATGGAACTTAGCTAGTTCGGTAATGTCGAGGTCAAACATTCACAAGGTTAATGTGACAGAAAGGGAGGCTGGGGGTTACAGTAGGTTGTAATGCTTTCCACTATCTTAATGAGGTTGTGCAAAAACATTGGCGGCGACTTGCTAAAGGCAGGAAAATAAAAATCCGCAAGTCAGCTAGATTTTCCTGGTGAGTCTACAGCGCCATTTTGTTCATTAAGAGAGTGGAGGTCACGTTTCTCAGTTGAAGCCCAAAGGCATTTGTCCATATTTTTGTAGCGAACAACTAACCGACACTCTTTTTGCTCTTTGACAGCTTTTCAAATGGAAGGGAGCGGGACTCCTGTCTTCCCAGATGGCCGGGAGATTTGTACGAAGATGCATCGACTCCTATTCTTACATCTGTCAAATGTTTTAATCGTTTTAATGAACGTCAGCCGAATTTCATGCGACCGTTTGTTTATTTTCGGAGCATTTTAGTAGAATTTCAGCATACAGACAAATTGCATTTGAGGATAATAGTAGGGGGAAAACGTATAAACAACACGTGTTATTTTTGTGTTCTTTATGAACACATACTAACACACAGCACGTATTAAAGGTACTAACACACCGATCATGTCCTTAACTAGACACGCAGGTGCGTTCAAAATTCTTAACACATCTGTTTTAAGAGCGAAGCTTTAATCGCCTAGGTAGTCATTTTGTTTCATATTAAATCATCTGAATTCATTGTGATCTTGTGCATCATAGTGTTTTGTCCCAATGTGCTATTTGATCTGTTTCATTTGAAGGCGATACAAATTCATCCAATCAGAATCAGTATTCAACTGATATTTGTAACGGTCCAGGGGTTCCCAAAATAGGGGTCATGACCCCACATGGGATCACCTGGTTTAGAAATGGGTTCACAAATTTTATTCATTCATTTTCATAAATTCATAAATCAGAAATATCACTTGAATTATAAAGACGGATGTTATGCTACTACTTTGAAATATTACACGTAGCCTCATCTCATTCAAAACCTACTGACAGGGCTGTCTCGTGTAGCAGTCTTCTGGGTTTTCACGATTAGTAAACACTTATTATATTTAGTAAGGTCAGAGCTTTTGATTTGAGACGCAGCTCATGACGACAATCACGACGACGGCCGAAAGATTTAAAGACGGACAGAGCTCGTCAGCGTGTTTAACACTGCCGTGCGTGAAATCACTGAACATTTTACAGTTGGAAACGTGCCACATCCGAATCCACCTCTGATCCAGAAACCGCCACGAATCCACAATCCAGTCCAGATATTATCTCTCTCTTTCTCTCTGTCTCTCTCTCGCACTCACATGTTTCCCGTTAACCCTCATCCACTTCAGTGTACTTATAGCAGGTTGACTTCCCTCAGTAAGGTTTCGCCAATTCCAGTGTGGATTTCCGAGTATGATTTTCTCCGTTTTTCCTCGTTTTCTTTCGATTGTTTCTTTGCCATTAATTCTAGACCGCCGTTTTGATTTCGGCAAACCGCCGAAAAACGAAACATCAAGATTAGCACGAGGTGTCCTGATACAAACGTTCTCGTCGAGCGATGAGAATCGACACTTACACGCCTCCTCTGATTTATTCAAAGTTGGACTCCCTTCCAAACAAACTAGCGTTGTCTCTCGAATCACACTTATGAACTATTCTAGACCGTTAACGAGTACTTAAACTGACCGGTTTCCCTGTAACGTGTCGCCTTCAAAACGTACTGAAAGGTCTGTCTTGTGGAGCGGTACTACACAATACTTTTAAATGTTAGGTCAGAGGTTGTTTTTTTTTGTTTGTTTTTGTTTAATTATTATTATTTTATTTCAGACACAGCTGGGTTGGAAAGATTTACACACAAACAGAGCTCATCAGTGCGCTCGCATGAAATCCCGGAACATTTTTCAGTTCTGCCAGGAAACCAGATGGACCGGGACGTTTCGGAGATGACGTGGCCATCTAGTAAACGTCACGTTAAATCCTCTAGATGTACGATAAGGTGCGCAGGCAAGTGTGTGGAGCTGCTTCTGTACATGTATACAAAGTCATGCCTCGAGTATAAGCCACGCTCCTCTGCTTCGTGTCACGTGCATCACGCCACCCCGTCGTGGATTATTGTCCTATGACACGCCCCGCTGTGTGTTACGCCTTATGTGTCATTCGAAGCTGATCGAGCTGCGTCCTTTCAAACACGCTCCCTGACATTTTTTTTTTTTGAAAAGCTGTGCTAAGGATACTGTAGTGAACACGTACAGCGGGATAAAACGCAGGGTGACAACTCAGATCTGTGCAATTTGCGGGACTGCAAAACTTCCTCCACTCGGGATATTAAAGCTTATAACACCTAAAATAAAGAGCAAACAAACCGGCTCTCGATAACCATGTTGGAGGATGTGGTTAAAGATATTCTGGGTTATTCAGCACCTAAAGAATGTTTCTTTAACCAAAATATTATTTATAGCAAGAAAAAAAGCCATCACAGGAAACTGTTATAAGACAGAACCAGCAAATATGAAACAATGGATGGAAATTGTACAAGAAGTCAACATAGTGGGAAAAAAAAAAATGACTTACCAGCTACGGGTAGGAAAAAGTTTGTTTTTTTTTTTTTTTTAAGACGTGGGGAAAAACTGGAGGAGGTGTCGTGTGACGAAAATACACATGGAGTAACGTTCACGCAAATACAAGGATTCGTACCGTTTTGTAATGGTAAGGTAACCGTTGTAACCACGGGCAACCGTGTACATTTTTATTTACTTGTTTATTTTTTATTATTTCTCTTTTTTTCTTGTTCGACCGTTTGTTTGTTTTGCTGTGCTTTGTCTCGTTACACGAAAGCCCGATAAAAACATTAAAGTAGGAAGCAAAAAAAAAAAAAAAAAAAAGAAAAGAAAAGCTGTGCTAAGAAATGCAAGCTGAACCTTCCCACTAGACCGGTGAGCCAGTGCAAGGAATAGTCCTTTTAGTGTTTTTGCTTTTTTTTAGTCATAGACATAATAAAACGTTACAGTTTTACTAAATGATAAAGCTGGAAATAAAACAAATTCAAGGCTTACCCATTAATGACTAGTTTGTGGTTATAAACGAGACGATTTTAAAAGGTTATGTTTTGATTTGTAGCGCACTCTGGACTAGCGCCATGAACTCTGGTGAGTGACTTCTGAGACTCATCCATTTGCCTTTAAACACCGTTTCATCGAGTTTATTTTATTCAATAAACAAACCACGTCAGCTCACTAGTCAGCCCGGACTGGGTCAATAAAATGATATCCTGTGAAAACTCTCTCCCGTCCGAGTTAATATCACCTAAACAGTTCAAGATAAAGATAAAGGCACGTAGAGCAATACTCTGAATAAACCACAAGAGAGGATCTGCTACAGGAGACATGATGGTTCATGCTTAGAAAGATAGAGTCAATGAATTATGGCTCTGCTACATATATATATACATATAAGTATATGTATATATAAATTTTTTTTACTACTGAAATACTTTGCTGTGTCCGCATGTCTGTAAAAGCGAGCGTGTCCCTGCTGGTTTAGAAAACGAACTGAGTCAATGTCATGCGTTCTTACGGAAACATCGTTTAGTACGGGGTCGTTCTGACTGAACATGAAGGTTAATGGATGATAATGGAAGAGCCACTGTTGGAATGATAAACTACACGACTTGACACTGCAGCAGCATTCTTACCATGAGGATGTGGATGAGGCTGCCTGTATACGAGTTCCACACCTTCAGTGTCAGGTTGTTGGCCGCTGTGATGACCATGTTGTCGTGGCGATTCCAGGCCACCATGGTGACCTTCAGTTTGGTCACTTTGTCCTCCAGGGGTGGAGGGTTGTACTTCCTGATGGAATAAAATAAAAGATTATATATATATATATATATATATATATATATATATATATATATGTGTGTATGTATATACAGTGCCCTCCACTAATATTGGCACCCTTGGTAAATATGTACGGAAGCCCTAAGCAGTCATGCATTATTGATTTCGTTCTTTATTGTTTTCTCGTGATCTTGACATAACAAGAGTGGTTTTCAATTATAGTTCTATCAAAATTTGTATCAATGGGAATGTACTTCAAATATATTTCGACAAACATATGAATTCATAGGGCTGCCAATTAAAGCATTAAACTGAATTTGAATTCTTCTCCTCTAAAGTACCTTCAATATTCTCAATATACCGTACTACAGGCTTGGAAACGAAAATTCTTTGCTGAACCGCTGAAACCAAGCACTACTTATTTTTTGATTTTTTTTTGTTAATAGTCTTTTTGGTTCAGATGCATAAGATGTATGTTTTTAGCAACCTGGAAAAACTTCAAACGTTTATTATTTTCAACATAAAACGCTAATCCGGCACTGAGAAGAAACGGTGAATGCGTATATTTTAATCATTGACCAGTGCTGTAAAACTCGCACGCGGTACTAGTCTGGCCATATTGGAAAGTGTGATGTAGTGAAAGAATGAACTGTGGGTTCAACTAGCACGACCTGCTTTAAAGAAGCTTCTAGCAGAGAAGAAAGAAAAAAAGAAAAAAGAAAAGAATCTCCACCGGCACTCATTCAAAAGTCATCCTGACGTTGTAAAACTAAAACGAAAGATCGGTATGAATCTGACGAGCCGAAAGTTATAAAAACTACAAAATCTAACCTCATCAATAACACTCATGCAAACGAATACAAATCTGCACACACTGATCCTGTCTGTTATTTCGATTTAAACCACAGCAATGCTGAATTCTCGATTCGGACTGGTCACAAAGTGATGATTCATGTTCTACAACAGCAGCTCCGACATTAGCGGCAGCTGTAATTCAAATTTTTTTTATTAATGCGCTCGTTCGAATGTGTTATTTTTTCTATAGTAACACCTCAATCGCAGGAACTTAAAGTACATGGCAGACGCTCCACAAAAACTGATTAAAAAAAAATGGATTTAATTATTGATCTATTGAGGTTTTCTATAAGGAGATGTTTATTTAGCATTTACGGAAGGAGTCTCCATTGTTAGCATTTTTTTTTTGTTCTGAGCAGAGGCAGAGGCGGTGCTGTAACTTTACGCTTAAATCTTTAAGACAGAGGACTTTGCGTTTTCTCAAATGAAATGTTACTGTTGTTAGTTGTTGGCAAATTGCGCTATGCTAGAAGCGAAATAAAACACTTTGGGACGATGCTGTTATTGGAAAATAATCGACTTTGAGGTTGTAACAGTAACTCGACATCACACCACTCCGTTGTTCATTACAACACCATTCACGTGAACTAAAACCTGTAAAAAACCAGAGGCCGGTGTGTGGGGTCGTGTGTTACCCGGGCAGTTTGGTGGCCATGTCCAGCAATATGCTTCTCCAGTCCTGTTGCTGCAGCTGCCATATCCGCGCTGTCCCGTCTCTACTGCCGCTCACAAACCTGCGCATACACACCGTGCACGTGTAAACAAGCCTGGATTCAAACTCACACTCACTGGGACCATGTCAATTAAGAGAACACGACATGAAGGACAAGCTGACCAAACTCCCCTCTGTTTACAGTTTACTTCAAGTGTAGGACGTCATTTTATCCATGTAAAAGTCACATCTCGAGATAAGCGATGTCTCCTCCGGTATCCTCCATGCAGATTTTTTTTTAAAAAAACAACAACTCCTGGACTTTCCTGGTTTGCAGATCATACTATTAGCTAATTATTAATAGCATTTAACATTCTGTAATACTCCAGCTGATATCGCTCACTTAAGTCCAACGTGGTAATTGCACCGGACTAGTCCGTGACTCTGTTTTCTGCGACCTCTACACGGTGTGCTTGGCTCTAACCAAATGTCAGTAACAGGACCTGAGCGGTCCCTCCAGGATTTGGTGATTTTGCGATCGCAGAAATGAACGTAAAATCAAGGGAACTGCGATATTCGGAGGAGCTAGCAATCTTTCAGAACGATCACAGATTTTCCGCGGGTTTGGGCCGAGACGCGTCCCGTGACGTCATCGCAACGCGCTGTAAAGCCGTCTTCGATTCACGTGCGTCGAACACGAGTACCAGCTAAAAGGTCTCATTTACCAACCACCATCACTGTGAAAGAGTGTGTGAAACCATTTCGATTTATAAATCCAAAACATTTCAGCGTAATTTAATATTTTAGCGTCTTCAACGTAGACGGCCCTTTTCGCCTAGAATTTCCAGAAATGCATTCTTGGCGTTTTCTCACCCGATTTCTTGAGGAATTTCCCCGAGGTGCTTTTTAAAAAGTGTTAAAGTTAAGAGTTCACACCGACGCTGGACGCTTATCGGCTGCTTTTCGGAAATATTTCGCTCCGAGTCGTCCGTCTAAAAAAAGATTTTATTGTAAATAAAATGTTCGTTTTCTCATGAAACAAACGAGTACGTCGGCACGATTGTATTTTTGTCTACGACACCGATCTCGCACGTTTAAATCGCACACCTTCAGATCGAACGCTTTTTAACGATCATGAGAAACCTTCCAGTCGAGTGTCCGCAAACTTCTGACCGGTGGTGTACATTTCAGGAAATCGTCCTATTATTATTTGAAGTCTTCCTTTTCCACGTATATAGCATTTCGACTCATTTATTGGCTGCTTATTCGGCAAGAACGAGGAGCTTTTCGTCCTGTTCCACCCGTCCTTACTGCTAACGCAAGTAAGTATCCTTATTTATAACACCACTGGGTGGTGTTCATACCTCTCCCTCTCTCCTCGTCCCTCGTTCTGCTTCTCTCAGCGTCCCCTATTGCCAGACTTCCCCTCATTAAAACGAGTGTGACAGACGGAAACACGCAGATCTCCTCAGAGGTTGTGCGTTGTGTTTCACGGCGAATACGCAAGGGGCTTTAAATTCGGTGTGTAAGCATCGTAAATGCTCGTGCGTGCGTCGATGTGTGTGTTTGTAAAGTATATACTTATTTAAACCCATGTATGAGTGTGTGTGTGTGTGTGTAGGTGTTGGCATGAGGCGTTGCTTGGTTTTCTTTCATCTCGTCGTTGTTGTTTTGTTTTTTTCCGCTGACGTCAGATCATGACACCGGAACACGCCGGTTCGCTTAATCAGAACTGATGTTCCTTTAACAGCTAGCACAGACATGCTCACACACTCACACACACACACACACACACACACACATCTCACCTGTCTCCTCCATGTGAGAACTGGATGCTGTCGACTTTATCCTACAGAAAGGTGATTAAAGCATGAAGAGAGTGTGACAACCAGACAGTAAGAAAAGTTTCATGACTTCATTTCAACCACACACACACACACACACACACACACACTCACAAACACACACACTCACAGTGTGCGACTCCAGCTCGGCTATCTTCTCTGGCTGATCTCCACCAAAGTAGTACACTCTGATAATGTGATCAGTGCTGCCTGTGGCCAAAAACATCCCACCTGAAACACAGCAGTTATCACTATATTTAGATTACATTCGATTACATGACATTACACTTAATCCGTTAGCAGGCACTCGAATACAGAGCAACTCATAAGTGAGACAGAATTCAATCCGAGCATTTAAGCTGAGCAGCTGAAGGTCCATCACTGGCTCGTATATCGAACTCACAACCTTCAGGGTACTAGCGCGGAGCTTGCATGTGGTCGAGTTCATAATAAAACCGTGAACAGGACTGATTCGCTAGCCGTGGTTCTTCTTTCGTACGAGAACGTGATAACAAAGAAAATCTACAGCACACGCAAAAGGAATAAGCGTATAAATACGTGGGATTATTTATCAGTTAAATATCACAGGAGACCGTTGCGGCTAAATGACGTCACGTGACGCGTCTCGGCCCGGATCTGCGGAAAATCTGCGGTAATTTTGAAAAATTGCGAGCTCCTCGGAATACTACAGAGTTTGCTTGATTTTGCCTTCGTTCCTGCGATCGCTAAATCGCTAAAATCGCGGCCGGAGGAGCCGAGATGGGTTTATAAACATCGACTATTAAGGAATTTCGCCCTCTCTGGTACAAAGATGCCATTACGAGCAACCTGAGGAAGAACGTTTCCTAACTTTTCCAAACACAATCCAAACACGGGCAGGATTGGGGTGTTTAAAAGGCACCGAATTCTCCGATATGAAATGTAAACACCATCGAAGTCACAGTATTGTAATGTATTGCTTCACAAACCAGGCACTGCCTTGAATTCAGATTTAAAACCTCATTGTTGAATAAACAAAGAAGTGTAAAGAAGCAGGACAGTCTGCGTTTACACCTGAAAGTTGCAGTGGAACTAAATGATCAGACTTAGATCAGACTTAAATGATAGATTTCGTTTTGAATCGATCTGAAATCCAAAGTAGTTTTATTTCAGTGTCACATTGAAAAATCCACGCCAATTTTAAAAATTCCAACAGATTCGGATCGAACATTTCTGTTTTCCGATAATATAAACAGTTACTCGCGTTGCTCCTTTCTCTGCTCAGATTTGACTTGAAATAGGGCTAAGCAAAAGCAATTCGGATCTAGAACGAGAAAACGCGTGCTGATTGGACAGATATCGGCGGTTCACGGCAATGGAAGTCTGTCTCACCCAAAATCCGTCTATAATTGCTTCAATTAGGGTACGTATCAGGACTGGGATCTTGCAGGACGCTATAAAAAAACAGTCGCACAAGTGACTCGCAGGATAAAGAAAAGCTGCATTCGTTAACATGAACGTACAAGCGTGTGTTCGTTCATCCTTAGTAACTGCCTGGTCTGGATCGCGCCGGTTTAAATTACGCTACTACTTTTGTTAACGTCTTGGGAAATCGAACCGGTTGTTTGAAAATATCTCAGGCGCGTACAGACAATAAAGTAAGACTTCACAGAGAATGCTGGCGGCGCCGGTATTTCTCCCTCTGGGATTTTAGCAGTGTTTTCCTATGTGTCCGGGGCCATAAGTGGTAGCTTTCATATTCAATTTTTAAAAATGAATAAATCCAGAGTGGTGCAACAGAAAAGCGTTTGCGAGTTCGGATCCCGGCGAGGGACGCGAAGAAACAGTATGTTTAGTTGCTCTGCTCTGAAGTGAAGTCAGACGGCATGTTATTAAGGTTCTTATAGGATAGAGAACACGCGGAAAGGAAACGCGTATTACGAAATGTGACACGCTTTATCGTCGTCAATCCTGAAAACTGCAGACACCGCGTTTTCCCCACAGGCGTTAAAATCACAAGCACGACTTAGAATCTATCGGAGATCATCGATCCTCCCAAGCCCTAGTGCTCGTGTGTGTGGAAGAGGGCAAAAAGCAAGGTGTGGCCGTCTGGCTTCACAAGAGACCTCTTTGGAGAACTAAACAGATACAGACGGTGCCATTTTGTTACAGCGCTTAAGGTTAAAAGTGGAACTAAATTAACTGAAGCTCATGTCAGAATGAAACTCGGCAAAAACTCGTGATTTCAGTTGTCCGAGGTCAAATTACTACACGGTTTTGCTTCTTTTTATACGTGAACGCGAGTCTATATTTGGTTTAAGCCGAAAATTGTGCCCGTTCGCTAAACTGTTTCTTCAAGGCCCTTTCAGGTGTGATTTTAAGCTTTATAAATAACTAAACTTGACCGATAACTTGACTTGTGTTAGTTTCCTGTATTCCTTTGTTATGTATGGAATGTTGCATGGGTGGGATCAGCCGCATCATTATAAACGTCTGTCGGTGATGACACGCTGGGACAGGGACTGGGACAGGGAAAGGGCAGAAGGAAGGGCAGAAGGGCTGTGTTTCCGGCCTACCTGCGCTGAATGATGAGCAGATCATCTGCACACCCGGTCTGGGCCGTTCTGTGAATTTGCTGGGTCGCGGCCTGCATGGGCGCGTAAACACACACTGTTACATGATGACATTACGTGACAAATGAGAATGAAAATTAGGAGCGTGCGTGAGAATGAACCGGAGACGTGTGGGTTCGGGTACGTGTCGCGGCTCCTGGCGGGAAGCGTGTAAAGAGCGCTCACCCAAATTTGAGCGTCCGAGCGTCCCACTGCCAGAAGCAGATCGTTCCGTCGGCACCGGTGGAGGACAGAAACCTCTTATAACCGCTGCAAAGAGGAGAGAACTACACACACACACACACACACACACATACACACACAAGGAAAATGTATATGCATGGTAGGGCTCGGAATACAATGATAATATCATTATCATGATAAATTACATCACAGTAAACTCCCATCCTGCTGTAAGTGAAACACAGTTTATATGTTTGTAAGTGTGTTTTTGGGAGTAAATGTGTGTGTGTGTGTGTGTGTGTGTGTGTGTGCGTGTGTGTACCTGTAGTGACGTTATAGAGGCTGCATGTCCCTCGAGCACAGCCAGTGGAGCGCAAGTCTGTAGACACCACACTCTGATCATCTTATCACAGCTTCCAGCTGCCAGCAGTGTGTTCTCGTAGTTCACCGCCATGTCTGAGATTTCTGCAGCATGACCCCTCAGTGTGGCTAACAATCTCCCGTCATCTGTGGCCCAAATTTTCACCAGGCAGTCATCTGAACCCTACAGCAGAGTTAAGAGCTGCTCAGCAAACCATGAGAGCAAAACTGGCCGTGCTCTCTGGGTGGGAGGGACAGACTAGTCTCTCCACTGTCAATCAGTGACACTAGCCAATTGAGCTGATCTATGCAAAGGAGGTTTAGATAGAGCGTTCCTCTGAGTGTGTTACTCCCCGCTGGGCAATATATAATGTAATAAGTGGTTAGCATGTTTGCCTCGTACCTCCAGGGTTGGGGGTGTGAATCCCGCCTCCGCCCTGTGTGCGTGGAGTTTGCATGTTCTCCCCGTGCTTCGGGGGTTTCCTCCGGGTATTCCGCTCCCGTTGTGTCGGTTTTTTTTTGGTCGTTGTTGTTTTTTTACTTCATCTTCTTTGTCTTTGTAGGCATTGAAGTATCGTCAAACTCAATTTAACGGTTCTTGTTTATTTTACTGCTGTTTGGGAGCTAAACTATATATCACAGCATGTATCGTAGGAATGTTCTCAAGTATCGTGATATGGTATTTTTGTCATACCGCCCAGCCCTAGTAGCTAGTGAGTGGGTGGGACTTGACGAGACCAAATGTTTGTTTTTTTTTAAATCCCTTTTTTAAAAATATAAACATAAAATATGAACAACATTTAAGTATAAATGTAAACTGATAAGTGATGCCTCGGGCTGAGCGCTGCGCGTAGAGGCGCTCGGTGCGCACAGCAGCCCATCACGTGTTGTCATGTTTTTTGTTTACGTTGCCACGTGTGTTTTTGTTTTGATTCGTGTCTTTTCTCCACCCATAAGTTTGTGCATTTAAACCCCCCTGTTTCTTTGTTTAAGTGCAAAGTATTGCTCGGTGTTTACCCGCCTGTCTTTACTAAGCCTTCTGCTTCTGTACTCACTACTGTGGTTTCTTGACATCTGCTAGTTTCCTGACTTTCGGTTTTTACTTCAGCCCAGTTGACTCTTGCTTCAGCCCAGTTGACTCTTGCTTCAGCCCAATTGACTCTTGCTTCAGCCCAATTGACTCTTGCTTCAGCCCAGTTGACTCGTGCTTCAGCCCAATTGACTCTTGCTTCAGCCCAGTTGACTCGTGCCTCAGCCCAATTGACTCTTGCTTCAGCCCAATTGACTCTTGCTTCAGCCCAGTTGACTCGTGCTTCAGCCCAGTTGACTCTTGCTTCAGCCTAATTGACTCTTGCTTCAGCCCAATTGACTCTTGCTTCAGCCCAGTTGACTCATGCTTCAGCCCAGCTGACTCTTGCTTCAGCCTAGCTGACTCATACTTCAGTCCAGCTGACTCGTGCTTCAGCCCAGTTAACTCTTGCTTCAGCCAAGCCGACTCTTGCTTCAGCCCAGTTGACCAAGTTGATGTTTGTTCATCACCTAACCCTAGCTCGTTTGGTGACCTTGACCTTGCCTACGTTATTGGATTTGTCTCTCATTAAAGATATATATCACTTTATACTGCATCTGCATCCGGCTCAGCCTCGGTTACATGACAAGAAGAAAAGACATGACATTCTTTCATTTTAAAAAATCGAATCATCTGCAATTTGCTACGGTATCACACTTTTGCCTCAGGCCACATCACATCACCCTGTCATTGATTGATTGTTTTCCCATAACAGCACATCCCATTGTGTTTTATTCTTGACATATGTGTCATTCCATTTCAAGCGGTCTAATGCAGATTGCTCAAATGTTTTTAATTATCCTTTTTTTTTGTTCTTGAGTGATTGCCTCTATGTACTGGTATTGCAAAATCACCATTTTAAAAAAATACATTTTTTATTTTACATGGTTCAATTACGACTGTCGTCACTTACTGCTTCTATCACAGCACAAAACAACACCACGGCTCTGTTGGTTACACCGTTCCCAAGTGGCCGACCTTCCAAAATTCCTCCAAGAGCACAGCAATGACTCATCCAGGAAGTCACAAAAGACCCAAGGACAACATCAAAGGACCTACAGGCCTCTCTTGTATCAATAAAGGTCACTGTTCAGAAACTATCAGAAAGACACTGGGGAACAATGGCACCCATGGAAGCGTGGCGAGGTGAAAACCACTGCTAACCCAGAAGAACATTAAGGCTCGTCTGAATTTAGCCAAAACACACCTTGATGATCCTCAAACCTTTTGGGAGAATGTTCTGTGGAATGATGGCTCGAAATCAGAACTATATGGAAGACAGGAGTCCCGTGAAATCTGGCGTAAACCAAACACAGAACTCCACGAAAATATCATCATACCTGTGGTCAAGCATGGTGGTGGAAGTGTGATGGTGTGGGGATGCTTTGCTGCTTCAGGGCCTGGGCAACTTGTAATAACTGAGGGAAACATGAATTCTGCTCTCTATCAGAAAATCCTAAAGGAGAATATCCGCTCTTCAGTCCGTAAACTGAAACTCAAGAGCAACTAGACTACGCAGCAAGACAACGATCCAAAGCATAGGAGTAAATCCCAGTCCTAGAAGTACTGTAAGTGAAAGACTGATCTCCAGTTATCAGAAGTGTTTAGTTGCCGTTATGGGTGCTAAAGGTGGCACAACCAGATTTTATGTTTAAGGGGGCAATCAGTTTGGAATTTTTTAAATTTTTTTTTGCTTCAATAAAATAAAATAATGAATTAAAACAATATTGTGTGTTTGCGCAGGTTGCCTTTGATCTATGTTGTATTTTGTTTCAAGATCTAAGACTATTCATTATGAGATAAACACAAAAGCGGAAGAAATCAAATACTTTTTCACAGCGCTGTACATAAGAGGTAAACACCCCCAAAAAAATCAATGAAAGTAATTTCACCAGGATTAACACCATTTCCGACTTTATTTGAATGATTTTCTTAGGAATAAAACATTTCACCATTACAAGGAATCACAACTAATTGTCTTTCAGGTTTAACTTCTTTTTCTGTTCTGGTTTAGTTTTTTTTTTAACTTGTAGAAACAGAGCTCAAGTGTTCACCACGTCTAACCAGTGTGGATTTTGAAACTTGAAATGAGGTAACCGGTACGAACGTTCGTTTCCCATGACATCGTGCAAAAACAACTTACAGAGGAGAACCCGTTCCAGCAGCTTTCCCTCGTTCAAAAAAAAAAAAAAAACAACCTCTGAAACAATACTATCTTAATCCAACACACAACACGCGCTACACCTTCACTTCCTGTTTAATACTGCTGCAAATCATAATAATAATCATTTAAAACAAAAACAAAAAAACATGCACGCACTCATTTTATGCAAACTGTTAAACCGGTCTGAGAGTCCGCGCTTTACATGCGCGGCGTGTTCGGAGTTACGGCGCTCTCCGTAAGAGACGAGGGGCCAGGCGCATTCCCGAAAACGCATGTTACACACACGCTGAATGCCAATGTCACACTCGCTTACAGCTCTGCGATACGAATGAGATGATGATGATATCCTATTCTTGCCTTGCTTCCACAGCCACAAAAGAAACACGACGCACACAGAAAGACACACCCCCCCCCAACACACACACACACACACACACTTGAGCAAGCATCAGGAGAGAGAAGGAGAAAGAGATTGAAGTGGAGGGAAGGCGAAAAGGGAGGGAGAGGTGGGTGGGTGTAATCGTTGCAGTTCAGCCATTTTTGGTTATTTAAAAACTATTGCAGGAGAAAATGGAACCCGAGCGCGCACCGAGAAACGGACGAGAGGAAGAACGCGCTCTCGGAGGAAGAACAAATACGTGACAAAGTTAAAGGTTACACTGCTGGACAGGGTCAACATCGTCACCACAGGCAGCATTTCAAACTTCCTAGTTTCCATGTTAGAAATTAAATTTGGATAAATAATTAGTTATAATATATTATATAAATATATACTATATATATATACACATTATATATTATATATATATATATACATATATATTTATATACGTTTATAAAACATCTCTGTTGAATTCTCAGATCTGATTCATCAGTAGGTGTTGATGAATTTTCGACAACAGCGGCGTTTCTATAGTAACAGCTAGTTCACAGGGACGGTCCACGTAATCCAAGGTGAATAATAAAGGGATGTTTAAAGCTGGTGTAAGCGATTACAGGAGCGAACTTGCCTCACAGGCATACTATAAAAGAGTACGCTGGGGTGTTTGTTAATAAACAATTTTTTTTTTAAATGGAATCGTTGGCAAATATCTCCCGTATAACGTGAATTAAACACTCTGAGACGTTTTATTCTCGCACTCGTAGCTCATGCGATGACAATATGAATAACAACAGTAGTGCTTTTCAAGCACCACTAATAACTGCAAATGTGACTCCAGTCTGAACAGACAAGTTATCACTGGTCACTGGTCATGATGTATTAAAGGGGGGGGGGGGGGGGGGGGGGTAATAAAGCGAATCCTCGGATTGTACGCGTTTCTGGAAACTGTACTGAAGGGATGAGCACCTTTCTTCCTAAAGATATTCCCTCCGTTGTGGATCGGACGATGGTGTTGGAGAATAAATACAGTAAGTGCATGTAATAATATTCCCTCTGCAATGCAAATCACATCAGATTTATCTACAGACTGAAACTGCTCTCTGTGCCAGTTAATGCACTCAAAGTACTACAAATATCAACCAGCAACACTGCTATTGCACTTCAGCTGCTCTCTCAGCTGCAGTTATCTGACATGATCCTGCTGTTCGCATGCAAACAATACGGAGCGATACGATTAGCGAAGGAGCGCGACGTGATAACTAAAGTCGTTGGGAATAAAGAAAGGCAGGACGGCGGTATAGAAAATCAACCCTTCGTTCGTCGATCCCGTTCGTGGTCGGGAACGCCGGGCATGAAGAGGGATAAGACACGCTGGATAGGATGCCAGGCCATCTGCACAGACACATTCACTAATAGCTCAAACTCTCCAATCCAACTACCGGCGCGTTTTAGAGAGAACCCATGAACCCACCGAAGCATGAGCAATTCAGTACAGACGGTAACCCGAGCTCAGGATCGACCCGTGTACCCTGGAGCTACGAGGCAGCGACGCTAGCCCCTGTGTAAAGGCATCCAGTAAGCCCTGACTAACTCAGCCATATGAGGAAGGATGTCTCGGTGATCTTCACACATTCCTTCAGTCAAAGTGAATGAAAGCAAAACGGTGATGAACAAACGGACCAGGATTAAGATCCAGTCTCCGGAACACACTCACCCCCTTGTCATCTTCTGCTGAGGAATGCAGGTGCACCATGTCTTCTCAGGAACTGAGATTACGTGTCCAGGCTTTTTATTTATTTATTTTTTTCTGACAAGTAGAGCTGCAACAACTAATCGATAAAATCGATAACACTCAACGATGAAAAACGAATCTCATTATGGATTAGTCGGGTCTGCGCGCGGCACGGGGGAGATTTACTCATTACGTTACTTCCGTAAATACCGTAAAGTTGTGTCCCAAATGAAGTACTGTACACTTACACTATGCACTGTGTACTCTACCGTCTAGTGTATGATTTTTAGAAAGGTAATATCATCTCAAATGGAACACTAGCGGTTTTTTACTAACCGGAAGTATAAGCCGCTTCCTAGTCGACGGCGCATGACGTCATACGCACGTAATTTGACGCCGCTAGCTTTAGCCCAATACCCAGAATCACCGACAATGACTTTCTTCAGTTTCCTGTTTGTCGACGTTACCTTTTACAAAAAGTAACGCATATAAATACTGTTATATAATATAAACCTGTATATTAGTTTATATCATATATAAGTATTTATGCATTTTTTGTTATGGATGCACAAAAAGCACTGAATTAAACTACAGTCCTAAATGAATAATATATATTCTGGTGTGTGTGTGTGTGTGTGTGTGTGTGTGTGTGTGTGTGTGTGTGTGTTGGGTTCTTTTCAGTCTTATATAATTGGACAAACAGTTGTGTAAAGTTTTAGTCTGAAGTTTACATTTGTAACACTCAGTTTGTGGATTTTATTTAAAATAAACAAAACGATGGTACTGAAAGATCGCCCCCAATCCGATTAATCGATCGATCGAAGAAAAAATAATAATAATAATAATCGGCCGACTAATCGATTATGAAAATAATCGTTCGTTTCAGCCCCGCAGACAAGTAGGGTCAACAACTAGGAAAAGAAAAAGCTCCTTACTGACGTTCACGAAACACAAGTTTACTGGTGGAGCATTTATTTACAGTATATGAAATGCTCTTCACAGTTGGATGCTCTATATCGCTATATCACAATCTACTCGTTCCCAATCCCACCTCCTGCTGCTCTACACGCCGTGGCCAAGACGCAATCTGTTTGACAGTAGAACAACTTTTACTATGGAAAAATCTTTTCAGAATCGGGAGCACGCAGATCGCAGAAGGAAAAATTCCAGCAGGAACCGGCCAGACAATGCTTCTGTTCTAAGTAACAGTCGACCCTCGAGGTTGAACACATCCAGAGAAAATCAAGACGCTAGCCAGACACGAAAATCATTTGGCAAGGACACTACGTCACCGCTGATGCACTACGCCAGCGGCTTGCTGAATTTCCTGCTACATGATTATATACTCATTAATTTCCCTTAGTCTATATTAATACATTTAACTAGCTAACTAGCCTGCCATCCATTACTAGACTGTTTTAGTATGACTCCAGCCAAACAAAACATGGGCACACTGGAGCTTTTACTTCGACTAGCAATGTTGGAAATGCATGATGTGTCCACCTCTGCTTCTGAGTTTATTTAACCAGTGCACATCACAAATAGTAGAATCAGTACTTAAAATATTTGCTCCAAATGACACATTTCAGATATCAGAATTTCCTACAGATCAAAAGAAACCGGAGAACCCGGAGAACACGCACAGGCCGTGCACAAAGGGCAGAGGTGGGATTTGAACCCCCAACCCTGGAGGTGTGAGACAAACGTGCTAATCACTAAGCCCTTTTGACTACAGGTCATAACGCGTCGTTCCTGCTCTCCGACTAGCCGAAACCAAAGACAACTCGGGAACTTTAAATGATCTCCTCAACTACGAGTTCCTCCGAGTGCAGCGAGTGACATCAAATCGACATGGCCTCTCGTGGGATCACCAGGAAACCAAGTAGCACAGGATTTGCGTATTAAACCTATAACACACGCTATACAGTTTATATCCCGTTTGAGGAGGTAACGCTTGCCGCTAGCTTGCTGCTAACAGAAGACGGACACGCGGGCACCTGTGGTGAAAACGGCGTCATTCTGAGCTCCAAGTTCCCGTTTCAGAGGTAAGTCGAACGCAGCACAATGTCCACTTTGTTGCAGATTCACATACGGAATGATTTGAACTCTACAAGTTGATATGGTTTTAGAACTGTCTAAAAAACAGTGGGGGGGGGGGGGGGGAACAGGTGAGGTGCGTCTATAATAGTGTTCAAGATATGAACACGCAACGTCATTAGGTGGGTGAAACCTCAGTTACACCACTCGACAACCAAAAACCACTTTAAAGCTTGTGAACGCACACGTCAACGTTAACCTAGATAAAGGCGAAGAAAGGTGAGCGTAACCGCTGCGGGCAAACGCGTCTTCCTTACTTTCCCCTACTGCGAAGTGAGAGAAAGATGTCTGCGTTTGTTCCGACTGCTGCTTTAGCAGCAAAGGTCACCAACGTTGGCGTCTTTGTAGCCGACAAAACGTTCGTATCTGTCTGAAGAAAATACGACCAGCGGTTCCAAAGATTGGGAACGGGAACGGGAAGCCAGCAAAGGCCGACTTGTAGATTACGATTCGTTATGCCGGACAAACATGAACGCAGAATTTTACACGTCCTTCTCGGAGTTTTACGTTTTTAACGTTTCGATATTAAACGATCGCGTGAGTGAGTAAAGTACGTAAGTGAATTTTATTTATAAAGCACATTTAACACAGTGAAGCTGACCAAAGTGCTGAACAGAGTGAAGAAAAGTCAAATAGAAAACAGAATAAAACCAAAGAAAGACAGACAATAGACAATAGTAAAAAATAAATAAATAAATAAAAAATTTAATTAGATCAAAACGTCTGGGAGAAGAGATACGCTTTGTCCAGGCGGATGTCCAGTGGCAACTGATTCCATGAACGAGGGGCAGGGACTGAAAAAGCTCCTATCAGAATATCTTAAAAATCTGCTTAGATGAATGTGGAGTAAGAAGATCTTTGAGCTTGATCATTAAGAGTTTTACGAGTTTTGTCTTCATTAAGTTGGAGGAAGTTATTTGTTGACAGTCCAACGGTGGTTGAATGGAGACACCAGCTTTTAAACAGTATGCACAACTGGGTATCATCAGCATATAAACAAAAAGAGAAATCGTGCGCCTTGATCAAATTCCCCAGCGGACGCATATATGAGTTAAAAAAGAAGTGGGCCCAGAATGGAGCCTTGAGGTACACCACTAATAACAGGAGCGGAAGATGAGGAGAAATTACCCAACGCCCCCGAAAAGGATCTGTCTTTACGATAAGAACTGAAACTTTGTAGGGCGGTACCCTTGATACCAAACAGACGCTCTAAACGCCAAAGAAGTATGTTATGATCTACAGTATCAAAGGCAAAGTAGCATCAACACAGTATGTTTACCAGCATCCACCGCCAGTGAAATGTCATTTGACACTTTTAACAGAGCAGACTCTGCGCTATGATGAGCAGTGAAACCGGATTTTAAAGGTTCCAATAATTCCGCTGAATTTAAAAACAGGATGGATTGTGACTGCACAACTTTCTCTAGCGGCTCTGACAGAAACGACAGCTTAGAGACGGGCCGGTGATTATTAAAGCAACCTTCATCCAAACCCTGTTTCTTAAGCAAAGGTTGGACAATAGCATACTTAAAACAATTCGGGACCACCCCAGCTTCCACACCTGGATACTGGGGCCAGTAAAAATAGAAAATAAAAGGTTATTTTCATCTGGTTAACCAGATCCCACGGTTCCTTTAGAGAAACATGTTGAAAATGGCATCAATGATATCGTGAGCATGATATCTATGGAACTCAATGTGTGCCAAAAGTATTGAACGTAACTTTTCGAGAAACGAACAGGAATACACAATGAAGAAAGAAGAAGAAGAAGAAAAAAATCCTCTTTGTTACGTTCTTTGTTGCGTTCAGTTTGCTAAGCTTCGCTTTCGTTAATCGTGCTTTATGAATGCGCTGCCACGGTTTCCGTTTACGCTCCGCAAGTTTACGCTCGCCATTCGGGCGCAAAATCTCCCGTGTGGGCGGGGCTTAACAGCGCTTTTGCTCTCATTGGCTAGTGAGATTCGGATCGACGGCTCGAGTGTCCAGCTGACGAAGAGGATGATGATGATGATGATGATGATGACGACGGCGGTGACGCTTTGTGCCGCTCCTGTGAGCTCATCTTGAAAAAAATAGTCGCATGAGACAACCCAAACCTAAAAATATTAATTACAAACTAATACACTGACTCGGTAAATAAGTAACTTCCACTAGAAAGTACAAACGCTAGAACTACACAGAGAAAAACGCATCCACAACGCTCTCCAAATTTCCCAACACTGAAGTCTATACTTCCTGCTCAGGGAGCTGTTGAGCCCACTCTCACAAGCCAATGACGGTAAAGTGCCGTTAAGCCCCGCCCACGTGTGAGATTTGTACCGGTATAGGAAACGTGAACTTGTGGAGCGTGAACAACAACTCCGGCAGCGCATTTATAAACCGCGATGAACGAAAAGCAAGCTTAGAAAACCGTTAGCAAAGAACGCTGCTTATTTATTCACAGACCACGATACGTGCTTACCACCGAGTTCACCGTTTTCCGTTTCTGAGTGTTTTCCTTCTCTCTCGTTGTATATTTTCGTTCGATTCTTGAAAAGTTACGGTCAATACTTTTAATTCCACAGATATCAAAGTTATTGATCATCCAAGTTGAGCGCAAATAGAAACTACTGTAAGCAAATGTCTGGACAAACAAGCTTTACTATATTCTCCACTGGCTGACGTACTTTCCTGTCCTCGGTCCAGTAGAATGTTTGCGGGTGGAAAATATGAAGGGAGTCACACACACACACACACATACACACACACACACACACACACACACAACTGGAAGAAATCAAGAGCAGCTTGGGATATTATGTAGCTAATTTCCTCCCCTAGAAATTCCATACCGGAACGGAGCGCTACAGAGAAAGCCTCGGCTCTGAGAGAACGCGCGGAACGGCGCAGACGACAGGGTGGGAAAATATGCAAATCGATAAATAACCCAGTTTCCTCTCATCTCCTTTATATCTGCTTTGCGCGCACACACACACACACACACACACTCACACACTTACTGTGAAGATGCGGCGGCCCGTCCGGTCGAAGGCGACACAATACACCGAGGACAGATGTCCCAGAATCCTCTTGTGCATCTTCATGTGTGAGTAAACAGCTGTGGGGACTAGCTGACCCAAACGGTATGAACCATTCAGCTTCCGGCTGTAAGCTGTCTCCACTACACACACACACACACACACACACACACACACACAGGAACAGATGGCTAAAATGATAATCGCAAGTATTTATCTATAATATTAAGACAATTTAGGAAGAAAATGATTTGATTGCACTTTTAGATCAACAGAAATTGGCTTTTATTTCTTTCACACTGGAGATAAACATATAGGCTTCAAAAAAAAAAAAAAAAAAAAAGACAGCTCATATGTCATAATAATTAAGTGTATCTTTTAACTGCTAAATATAAACACAATTATGTTAGAAATATATAAATAACCCAATGAATGGAGAGCTTCTCATTTATATCTAGTATTAGCCAGGTCTATAAAACTCTGCAGTAGCGCTGTGATCATGTTTAATGAATTGACGAAGCTGGAAACGATATTATATCATTAATTGGAAATTATATCATTAATTGGTGTGTGGTGTGATGGTCGATTATTTTCCTATAAACGCACGTCCTCAAGCGCCTTCCCTCTATACCACAGAGATCTGCCAGCACGTACAATTTCCTATTAATCACAAAACGACGCGTCGTACTTTTTATCCGTTTATAGATACGTTTGATGTTGCCGAATGTCCGCGAAACTATAGTTCCTGTCATCACTTACGTTATAGCAGCTAGAAACAGGGTTTTTTCTTTTCCCGTCACCAGCCTCTCTCTCTTATTTGCTTTCTTGACGTTTATTACACACACACACACACACAAAAAATCGCAGCTTTCTTGGTCATGTGACCAAGAAACAGCACACGTGAGAAACCTCTGCCCTGAAGATTCCCGTGTCGGACAACCTGTTACCTCGGAGCGGACGCTGGAGACTCCTTCCGAAAAAAAAAAACAAACTTCACCATAACAAACACACATTTTTTTAAATCTCTTCATGCGGACCTGTGTTAGTTGTTGCTATAGAAACAATAACATATAACATGGAACGACTGTCAGACCTGCTGTTTTGGAAAATTAATCAACCGCTTCTGACCAGAACATCAAACACCGCTGTGGTGTAAATAATAACAACAACAATAAATATGATTATTTATTCATGATTAATAACGGATATCATGACGACAAACAAAGCTCAAAAAGCGACGCTTTGTTACAAACCAAACGATTTTTTTTTTTTTTCGTCAACATAACATTTCTAAATTTCATTTAGGTTTAACAGAATTACCTGCCTATAATTTCCAGAGCCAATACACCTGACCACTGTGTTTGCATTAATGATACAGTCATATGTGTGTGTGTGTGTGTGTGTGTGTGTGATTTAAGCAGAACAGGCAGTAACGCATCCTGAAGCTCCGTCTGGAGGATTTTAGTGACTCTCTTTTTTAACACAAAGCTTCAAACACACCACACGATTCTGCTGTTTTGAGGCGGACTGGTGGCAGGCGGTGCTCACTGAAGCGCAATGAAATGTGTGTACACGGAGGTGACAAATCTGTTGGAGTTCTCCTCTGATTGAGCGTTGGACAAAAGAAGTACTCAGACGTCTCTATTCTGAACACACACACGCTGTCACTCTGCACACGAGACACTCCGTGCTAATATCATTAACGTCATTATGAACCGCTCGTTTCACGTCTGTGTTCCGCTCCAGACCAATTCGATACCGATCATGCTTTCGGGGTCTGTTTTACTTTCTCAGTTAAATAGAAAGTCATGTATGAGCGCTTTTTGTGTTTTCTTTTTTTTTCCAAAATAAAATACGTTGGAGGCCTGGCTACTGGCTAGTCGTACGACGACCCTTTAAACAGCCCATAAGCTCTTTTTTTTCTGATTTCTACACCATTTTCCCGCAATTTTATTGCTAAGCCCCACCCACTAGGCACACAGCATCCACTAACCCCAGAGGGTTAACGCGGTTAATACCTGCTTCCTCTTACATCACAGAGCAGCCGAACACAAGCGATATCTGCCCGTGATTGGTTGATTGATTGCTCTGATTGGCACGAGACATAGTGACACCATCCTACCACGCGTCATGCTACCCTAAAAAACCAGCGATGATCTCCGGACAATTTTCTGTTGGGGCCCAAAAGTGTTTTTTTGTTTTGTTTTGTTTTGTTTTTTAAATAAACATAAAGTTGACCTGCTATTTAAGGGCCAAAATGTCATTTTTACAGCCTCCTGCCTGCAGGACTAATCACAGTTGCAATAAAAACTCGAGCAAGCCTTGCATTTTCTCTGACGCTGACCCCACACCCTCTGCTGAAAATGCTTTTTTATGAGTTCCCTAATTTTACAGAAACGGCCTGAACCGAGCAGCGTTGTTTTGCCTGAGGCTTGACAGTATTTTTTTTTTTAATCTCTTTTAAATGATATGATTATTACATATTTATAAACAGCTTGTAGATTAGAACGGATCTGTAACAAATCACTTGTAGGAAATGCTGAACACTAGGTATTACTCTAGCTGGGGTGTTTTTTTGTTTGTTTGTTTTTTTAATGCGCCAGGTTGTGTAATTAAGGAATATAACGGGTGTGTGTAATCTGTAACACGCGAAGCGCTCGCTTATTGTGCTACTCGCGTAATTAAAAAGGAATACGATGGTGGCAATCGGGCAGGCCGGTTATTTAATTCTTTATGCTTATTATTCCAGATAACCCGTGACCTCTGACTTAATATTTCTCACAGTTCACGATTCACTCTAAAGCTACATCTTAATCTACAGAATTCCATCTTTCTGTATGAATGCTCGCTGCAGCCAATAAGAGGAGGCTTACCGATGTTGGGCGGGCTTCCGTAGATGACTGGCGGCTCGGGTGGCCTGCCGGAGTGCAGGGCCGCGAGGGCTGAACCCTTCCATACCACGTGCTTACAACCTGTCAACACACACACGGCACTGTCAACAAACACACACGCACGCGGCGTGAGAAAGAGCTCTGCTGTGACGCGGATGTACAGGCAAAATCCTGTAAGCTAGATCAGCTTCTTCAAGTACAATTCTGCTACTCTCAGTCTTCTTGAGTTAAATATAATGCACAAATATATATATATATATATATATATATATATATATATATATATATGAAATCCCCACAAATTGTAAATTCCATGCGCGTTCTAAGCGTTGTCCGTATTCGTTCATGGAAATTAATTATTCGCTGATTCTTTTGATCACGTCTTTCTGTATTTTATTTTCCCGCTCCTTCCGTCTCCCTTTGTTTTTATTCCATTCTATATACTTGCTTTATTTATAGCTATTTATATTTATAAAGTTGCGTTATGTAAATGTAATGTAATACATACGACCTAAATCTAATAAAATCTAATATGATAATATCTGATATTTACCCAAATAATAAAAAATTAACAAGCAAAAAGGAGAGGAGGAAAGCTGAAAGTTAAATTGCATTGCATTAAATTGCACACATAAAATTAGCCTCCTCTGACAAGTGTGTGTGTGTGTGTGTGTGTGTGTGTGTGTGTGGGTGGGCATGTTTTTAAATCTTACTGAGGACCAAATTTCCCCACAAGGAAAGTACCTGACTGTTTTGACGTTTGTTTCCCCATGAGGAAAAGTAAATGTTTCCTTTTCGTGAAGGTTAGGGTTAGAAATAGTTGCAGACATAACATTAATTAGCTGCGTTAGTAACAATGGCAACGCAAGGTCTTCACCGGGATAGTAAGACAATCTTGAGTGTGTAAGTGTGTGTGTGTGTGTTAAGGAGAAATAGAGCTCACTCTTGTTGGTGCGGAGCAGAGACTGGCGCCCCACTCCCAGCAGCGAGTTGACTCCTGGCACACTGGCAGGAACCTCTCTCTCCAAAAGAGGACCGACTCGCTCACACACCCGCAACAGGTGATCTGCAGAAGTGTGTTTATACAGTTTCACCTACACACACACACACACACACACACACACACACAAGTACATTACAGACATGCATTTATACCACAGACACAAAAGCACTTTATATTCTAAATATCCGTCCCACTCGCTCATTCATCCAGACGACAGCAACTCAAAACAAAATGATCATTTGCACCAAAACCTTGCAATTAACAAATATTAACGTTTAGGATATATTTCTATAAAAACACAACACAAACCTTCATTAATAGAATTAGTGTCATTTATATTTAGAGTCAAACAAATTCACACATATGCGACTGATCTTCAAATCCTGCATCTTGATATTTAGACTCTCGTGTCTCTGGGTTAGTCCAGACTTAATGGATTACATTTACGGCATTTTGGCAGACGCCCTTATCCAGAGCGACTTACAATTAACTCATTTTATACAACTGAGAGTTAAGGGCCTTGCCCAAGGGCCCAACAGTGGTAGCTTGGCAGTGCTGGGGCTTGAACTCCTGATCAGTAACCCAGAGCCTTTAACCACTGAGCCACCACTACCCATTGTGAATTGTGAGATTCTGAACATCGGTCCAATCAGGCCATGAATAAGAACAGAGAACCCCTTATGAGGTGCTTCATTTTCCACACTGCTCTTTATCTGCCAGATCAGCAGCCTCTCCCAACACCCGGCTACTAATTAACGAGACTTTAATTGCATTTAGCAGCTTCCTATTGGACGACACAAGACAGTCCCCAGCTCACACACACACACATTTACACATTGTAACAAATTACCGCGCGCATGCGCGCAATGGAGCGAACGCACACGGAGACCCGCAGACACAGACATCGCGCTTGATTTGTGTCTTAAACCTGTGTACGACTGCGTGCCATGAAATACAATCACCACGTGATCAGATGACATGGAGACTAATGAGTCCTGCTTAGCCCTGCAGTAAAAATAATAATGACGATGATGATAATAATAACGAAACGAGTCGTTTACTGGACTGATCCACGTCACTGATTCATATGGCAACCAAGCCTTAATATATTCATTAATATAAATTAATATAATATATATTTTATTATTCCTGCTTTCATTGCTATGCTGTACTTACTCTGTTTAATATTAACGATATTGGTGTTATTATTATTGTTATTAATATTATTATTAACAAAGGTAGTAGTATTACTATGAGTAATAGCAGTAAAACGCCATTAAGTGGTGGGGATTATTATTAGTAGTATTTTTATTATGAGTAGTAGTACTAAAGCGCTATTAAGTGAAGTTGATGATTATGTTTATAATTATTTTTTATTATTACCGTTTTATTATGCTACTTTTGTAGTAGTAGGAATCGTTTAGAAATGCTACTGAGTTATTACTAGTATTGTTATTAGTAGTAATATTATTATTATTATTATTATTATTATTACTACTACTACTACACCTATGAGTAATAGCAGTAAAACACCATTAAGTGGCCATGATGATGATGATTACAGTTTTATTATGCTATTTTTGTATTAGGAATAGTTTAGAAACTCTACTCAATTATTACTTTTGCTATTATTATTATTATTATTATTACTATGATTGACAGCATTAAGTGATGATGATTATTAATATTATTATTATGAGTAATAGTACTAAAACGTATTGTAAGTTCAAATGAGTAATAATACTAAAACGTATTAAGTGATGATGATGGTTATCATATTAATAATAATTATTATTATTGTTCTTGTTATTATTAGTTTTAGTATGCTAATTTTGTTGTGGTAGAAATAGCTTATAAATGCTACTCACTTGTTACTATCATTAATATTATTATTATTATTATTATTATTATTAGCCTACTATTAATATTATTGAGTAATAGTAGTAAAATGCTATTAAGACTATGATTTATTATTATTATTATTATTATTATCATCATCATCATTATTTTTAATGCCTGCTGTTGTGTGAAAATATATCTAATATTAGCTTCACTGTCGTCCAAAAAAAGAAAAGACGAAGAAGAAAAGAAAAGAAGAAGTAAGGGAAAAAAAGAAAAGAAGAAGAAGAATCAGAAAAATCAGAGTGACGGCACTAACACCAGGTGGTTTAATGGCCGATCTTCAAAAATCTCCCCTCTCACTCGGGCCTGACTGAAGCGGTGAGGGTGAAGGCGGCGGCGGCGGCAGCGCGTGCGAGTCCACGCCGGAAAAGATGCACCGCCAGGCGGCCAAGTAACCGAGCTACAGCCGCAGCCTCCACGAGCGCACACACCACCACCAACACACACACACACACACCCCCAGAGCACCGCGCGAGGAGGCTCTGATCCGATCACGCGCACTACCACAGCCTACTTACTAACCCGCGTATCAAATAATCGCCCGTTTAGCCGCGCGCGCTGTTTAGACGCACTGCTTACTAACGTACTTCTCTATAGGGTTTAGCACCGAGCCGTCCGTTCGACAGCGGCGTTGCCTCGGCAACCATAGGCGGCGTTCTATTGTGATATATTGACGGTGCGGTTTGGGACGCGGCTTAGAACGAAAACCAAAAACAAAACAAAAAAAAAAAACAATTTGGTGTATAAACTCGAGAGAAAAGTGGCTCCAACAAACACGCCTCCATGAGCGCGAAGCAGTGGGCTGACTCGCGGAGTTACGTAACTGATAATCCGGACAGGGGGGTGGCTACAACCGGGAGGGGGGGGTGTGGATCAAACCCTTCAAGTTTTAAAATATAACCATAAAAATAAAGATGTTTCACGATGATCAAAATGATCCTGTTTAAGAATCTAAACGTCGCGAGGAAACCAAACCAGTCAAGCGATATCATTATTATTATTATTATTTTCAATTATAAATATCGTAATTAATCAATATTTATATCAGTCGCGGATTTACCTTCAATTAGAGAAAGAAAAAAAAAATCCTCACCCGATTCCATCACCTTACAATCCGGGGGGGGGCGAAAAAAATATATTTAAATCCCATCGACTTGCCAGAAATGGGCATTTTTCCTGCAATAAACCCAAGTGCTTGTTAACGCGTCGTGCTTTGGTAAACTCCTGTCCAAAACTGGAGAGTAAATAAAATAAATCGTGTGTGTTTTACACTGTCTGTGGTTGTATTGCATGAAGCAGGGCGCCTCCATATCCCGCCCAGCTCTCTCACACACTCACACACACACACACACACTGGCGCACTCCCTCCCACCACTATCTGTCCTCACATGCAGCTCATGACGTACCTTTATTTCTAAGACATTTTCCCAACTCTATAATCCTAATACCATAGCTGTCAGTAAAACCCACAGCTCCACATCAGTCTGCCTTCAGGGTCACCACGACGTAGTGCTCCCTCTGCCCCAGGGTTGGTTTGGGTTTTATTTTAAAGGTGTGTTATTTAAAAAAATAAATAAAATTTAAAAAACCCTCAGATCTATTTGAAAGGGATTTTTTTTTTCTCCCTTCCTGATTTAAAAAAAAAATTGCGGGAAATTCAATTTCTTATTTTGCTCTCCAAAAACTTTTTCTCAGTTATAGGGCATGCCTTACCAAATTTTCGTAACTCCCAGGGTGTTCCTTTCCAGTCCAATCTATCCTTTTGGGTAACAGCTGGAAAGGGAAAACAGTGTTATCCAAACTCGAGTTGCATTCTTGCAAGGTCAAGGTAAGGATTTAAAAAAAAAAAATGATCGAATTTAAATGAGAAACGAGCGACGGATGAAGGTAAACTACAGCGCAGTACGATGCAACGCCGAGTCGCCTTGTGCAGCTTACCTCCTTCTCCTGAACCTCCCGAATCAGGGTCTGAAAAAGACACAAAAACGCAGAAATGTGTCATGTTTTCATCTAAGTATGTAGGTAATAATCTTAAATGATCAAATCGCGCACCTCTGCCGAGTCCTGACACGGTCCAGCTTCCAAAAACCGGGCTATTAGGAAGTACAGTTCTGCGCGAGGGGGGAAGAATACATATGTAGCTACGTTAGCTTTGAAGAAGGGCGCCTGTGTGTGTGTCTGTGTGTGTGAGTGTGTGTGTGGAAACACAAACGTTGGGGAGGAAAAAAAACGTATCGACGACATATTTTTACGTCTCCTATACTCACCGGATTTCAACTGCGCGGTGTGTTTGCTGTCACTAGCCATGTTTCGGTGTCGGTTTGGGGCGAAGGAGAAGGTGTGTGTGGCCGTGCCGCTGGCCGCCCTGTAGTTGTCAGTGTTTGTTCGCCACCACCAGGAAGAGCTGCGCCTCCATTCACCCAACGCGCACACAGGCCAAAGTAGTTCCGGCTGTGTTGCTCATCCGTCGCTTGCGCGCTCGCGACAACTAGTTCCTGTCTTTCGTATCCAACGTGCGCCGCATTCACCCGGATAACCGGTGGCAATACCCGTAGTTGAGAGCGCGTTTGGTTTGAATTTATACGTTGGGCTCGGTGAAGTGGATCAACGACGGTTTTTGGGTTTCGTCTTAAAAAAAAAAAAAAAAAAAAAAAGCGCGAGCTCGCTCTCGTGCTCTCTCTCTCGTGCTCTCTCACTGCGCAGGAATATCGGGTATCGTACGTTTTTTGCGAAGGCTACGATGCTAACATGCTAACATCGGATTAATTGACGGCTTGTACTTACTTATAATCAATCTAACGTCTTTTAAATTGTTGTTTTGGGGGGTTTTTTAGTACATTTTCTAACATTTCTGACATTTTTGTCGTTCGTCTACATTTGACGTTGCTTCCTCGTTCTCGACAGTGACGAATAGAAACTGCCATGTTGTCGTGCTGACTGAAATACCGACTTTTATTATTGTCAAGTATTCACCTCTTCACGTCTACGTTATTCATTCACACTCAAAGCTGCTCATTCTACACGCATTAGGTTTGCTGGAGAGGTTGAATAAGCCTCGAGAAACAGCACAGGATTGTTTATTTATTTTTATTTTTTTTTTGGGGGGGGGGGGGGGATTCGGAAGTCCTCCATTTCTCTCCTAAATGGGAACAGGCAGTAAAATGGGGGAAGGGTAGTAAAACACGGGGGGATGTAATGAATTAAAGCTCGTCACTTAGACGAATCCACGTCTAATAGACACAAAACAACATGGACGACTTAGACAAAGAGCACAGAGGAGATGTTTTCAAGCACAGAGTGGATAAAGAAGTCTGACCTCAGCACTACACTGTAATTCATATAAACACTACAGTGTAACTAAATTAGGGGAATTATATCCAATTCCCCTGTGGTACAATAATGGCCATGAACATCAGAGTGAAATAAATAGGATTTAAAAGAATACAAATTCGCCCAAAATGCACAGAACATCCTCTGTGATGCACGGGGACCTACGGTCTTGAATCAGACGATCAACATCAGGATTTAAGTACACGATAAGTGTTAACTCAGCATTATACAGCAGGTGTTAAACACTCAAGTATGTGTTTCAGGGGTTCGCAAACTTTTTGCAACACTGGGTTGACTGTACAATCAATCCCACACACCCCGTCCTAAACATATTCAAACTATTCAAATGATCAGTCTCGTTATTTAAATACACAGGTAATATTTTGCAGATAATGAGCTGTGTTGTAATTTCCAACACTGTAACAAAGTATAAAACACACACACACACACACACGGATCCCTGGGTATGTTTTTGAGACGTGTAAACTAGTGTTGTGTATTCCTAGTGTTTGGAGAACGATGAGATTTTAAGTACGCCCGTAGTAAATTTTATTTTATTTTTTTTAAAGCAATTTGATTGGTTTTTATATTTATATTTATGTCTGTATATTTTGTGTGTGTGTATATCAGATATACGCCTTAGAGTGTTTTAGCCAAATCATCACAAGATCATATAAGATAGTTTAAATTTTTTTTAGAAAAAACAAACAAACATGGAGCCCATGGATTTCCACAGTCCAGATTGATTCTTTTGCTAACTATTAATCTGATCGTTTGATTATTTTATTCTTGAACATTCTAAGTGACCAGACACATCAGCTAATAATTCTAATAAAAACTCAATAATAAAAACAACTTCGATATGGACGTGTTCTGATTTCTACGAATTTTATCTCCTGATGGTCCACACCGGTGTAAAATATAAACTTAACGTTTTTAGCGGAATGATCGGAACGGTCATGATGTATTTCTGACGCTAGACTGTTTTTAACGTGTGGTGTATTTCATATAAGATTGCTGTTTTCAAACTTTTCCTGGCTATAGGAAAAACACGGCACCCAATATTACCACGACACGGATTCATTTAATAATCCAACTATTCAAATAATCAGACATTTTATTCCTGAAGAGTTCAACCACAGAATCCAACCTCAAATATTATAAACATTTTGTACCATAAAAGTTTTTCCCAGTTTCATCAACCCCTAAAAGTTTCAGCTTATTATTCAGTTATTCATCTTAAAGCATATTAATCAATCTAAATTATTCAAAGTAAGAGTAAAAGATATGTGTATGTAGTTACGAGTGTAAGGAATGTAAGTCTGAACTCATCCAGTCCTGTGCGTGTATGTTGGTAGAAATTGCAGGTAGGTTCAAGGTGACTTTATTTAATACATGTTATTACATACGTTATAAAGCTTTAGATTAGTAATAGCTTCCTATAATAAATACATTATTGGCATGTATTAATAGCATCTTACACCATTTCACGTCAAGTGAACAATTAGACTTAGGATAATAAATAAATATTAGGAGTTGATATTAGTTGATAGTGATCTCCATTGCCATTGTGTCATCAAAAAACAAAAGCGCAGACCCCTAGCTAGCAATGTTATAGTAGTCTAAATAATCCATCCGTCCATCCATTTTCTATAGTGCTTATCCTATCAGCCTTTCCCAGGGGACTCGGGGCACAAGGCGGGGGACACCCAGGAGCTATGGGGTGCCAGTCAATTGCAGGGCACAATCACACACACACGCATTCACATACCACGGACAATTTAGAGACGCCAATCAGCCTACAACGCATGTCTTTGAACTGCAGGAGATAACCGGAGTACGCGGAGGAAACCCCCGAAGCACGAGGAGAACATGCAAACTCTACACACACGGGGGGAGACGGTATTTGAACCCCCAACCATGGTGGTGCGACGTAAACGTGCTAACCATAAATACTTCAATTTATATCATAGCTAAATCAGATGCCAGCTTATAACAATAATAATAATAATAATAATAATAATGGGTTACGTCTATGAGCAAACCAAACGTGTCCTCTTCAGCTACTCTACGGAAGGAATGGAAGTTTCTGCCATTTATGCAGCGTTCTTTCACAATTACAACACATCATCACACAATTCCAGCTTTCCATCACCCAATTGCAAGATATCACTCGATTACCTCATAATTGCGAGTTATTTTCCACACAATCGCAACTGTTTACCTCACAACTGTGAGTTAATGTAACATTAGTGACGTTACATCCTGCACCTGCGAGTCAATATTTCACAATTGCGACTTTGATTGGACAAGCGGCGTTCCAAGAGCACCGGGACCAGCACATTTCACGTGTTGTATCTCTCTGTTTGTTTGTGTTTGCTGCATAAAATTCCAATTCTACACTTACTATGGGCTGTCAGCCAGTCTGTGTGTTGGCATGACATCTAGCTTTGGCTTCTTTGGGAACTACTGTAATTATAGCGAAATATTTGGACATATTGTGTCTGAAGTGTCAGTTACTCAATATTAATTTCTTGTAGATAGAAGTGGTGTATAAAAACAATATCACACTCGCAATCGTATTCTTCTCAGCAGGAACTGGAGCGTGTAAGGATAAATAGGAGAGCATTCTGGCGATGTTGGTGTGGTTTGGATAGGGTTAGAGGATAGCACGTAGTCGCAGTAACTCACAAGTGCGAGACACAACGTCGCAATCGCGAGATATCTTGCAATGGCGAGATAAAAAGTCGCACATGTGTAAGGTAATAACTCACACGTGCTCGTAGATGACGTTCCGCCACCATGTGATCAATGTTTCCACATTCAGTTTGACAACTGGAGATACGTTGGAGGTAAAAAAAAAAAAAACTAACTAACTAACTAAAAAACTACATCTCTGTGTCCTCATAGCTAGTCATGGCCATGCGTACTTATCAAACACAAACACATCTCTGTCGTCTGCATACGTCTTAAGTATTCAGTGGTTAGTGAGTCAAATGGATGTTTTGGAGACCTTAAAAACCTCTGCGTCGGGTCACGTTACACCACAACGCCGCTGATTCTTTTTCTATAACAGCATGTACTCAAGTGTTTTATAAATCTTATATAACAGCAATTTGGCAAAAAATACATCCATCCATCCATCCATCCATCTATGGATCCACCCATTTTCTATACCGCTTATCTTACAGGGTTGTAGGGAGCCTGGAGCTTATTCCCAGGAGGCATGGGTACACCCTGGACAGGGTACCAATCCTTCGCAGGGCAGAATCACACACACATTCAAACACCCATTCATACACTACGGACACTTTGGACACGCCAATCAGCCTACAATGCATGTCTTTGGACTGGGGGAGGAAACCGGAGTACCCGGAGGAAACCCCCGCAGCACGGGGAGAACATACAAACTCCACACACACAAGGCAGTGATGGGAATCGAACCCCCAACCCTGGAGGTGTGAGGCGAACGTGAAGCCACTAAATCACCGTCCACTAAGGCACCCTGTCCAGGGTGTACCCCGCCTTGTGCCCCATGCTTCCTGGGATAGGCTCCAGGTTTCCCCGTGACCCTGAAAAAGACAAGCGGTATAGAAGATGGATGGATGGATGGATCTCCATTTAACGGTGTGGACTGTTTACAGAACCAGTTATCAGTTATGTCGTAGCAGCTATAAACAGTCAGTCCCTCAGCGTTTATTTTTCTCTCTTGAAGTTAAAAGACCAAATAATTGCAACAGTGCATCATGTTACAGAGATACTGCGACAGGGAAACGAAGACTTTTCTGTGGTTCATAAAGGCTACGTGGCAAAAATAAAGTTGAGAACCAAACATCACTGTCTTGGAATGCAAGTCTTTCTGTACTGTAGACTACAGCATGTTTCTACATTCAATTTGACAGCTGGAGATACATGGGAGGTATAAAAAAATTTTTAAAAACCCCAAAAAAATAAACTATACCTCGATGTCCTCATAGTTAGTCATGGCCATGCATACTGTACTCATCAAACACACTTTCTCTGTTGTCTGCATACTTTTTAAACGACTGAACCGACTCCACTAAGAGCCACGTTTCCAATAACCATCTCTTAACAGCTCTGGTATCGCTGCTGTAAAGATAATATGCGGCTTCTGGTCTGATTTAATTCGGGTCCAGATCTTTTTGGCTCTTGGTGTACGCGTCTCTTCTCTGGGACACGGATGTAAATGCATTTTGCTCAGACTCTGAACTGAGTTTGACTCCAGATATAAGTATTACCTCATTCTTCTGTGAAGGTCTGTCTGAGTCACGGCGATGTGTTGTGCTTGAGATGAATAAGGAATACACTGGGTGGGTTGAGTGGTGGGGGTCTAAATGATTTAATGGACTGTATGCTCTCATTGTACAAAAAAAAATGGATTAAGGCGATATCATCCCATGTTAACATGTGTTTAACTTGCGAAGATATCTTTCACCTGGAAATGTAGAGATAGTGGATGCACCTTTTAGAATAAAGCTTTAAAGATCCACTATATGCACCTTTCTAGGTAAAAGACACCTTCAGAGCACCACTACATGGTACCACCTTATAAGAGTGGACTTGTGAGAGAGAAAGAAGGTTAGGATTTCAAACTGAAACCCTTCAAACCGAGCGAAGGAATGCAGAACGCACTCATATCATACAACAAAGCTTTATTCTAGTGACACTTTAAGCGTTACAAGTCAGTCTGAAACTGATTTTTCGTTTGTTTGTTTGTCATGAAAGCAATGATGTGTAGTGGCTTTGCTCAACCACTGGAGGTCAGAAGCAGTCCAAAGGCCAAATAAGGGTCAAAGGTTACCAAGCCAAGCATTAGCAAAAGGCATGTTTAGTGTTGCTTTGATGTGATACGAAGTCGGGCTTCAATTCTGTGTTCAGCGGTCAGTGAGTCGAACGGTTGTTCTGGAGACCTTGAAGATGTACGCGCCGGGTCACGTCACGTCACGTCACGTCACGCCACACCGCCGCTGATTGTTTCCCTATGACAGCGAGTGTTTTTATAAATCACTTTAGAAACGAGAATGTATCAGAACAGGTGCATTAATATAAACATGTGATTGGTCACGACAGTCAGAACACCTTCTGACCAATCGGATTTGAGAATTCGACAGCGCTGTGGTATGAGTTTTCAAGAATAAACTCTACTGCGTGGTAGTTTCCACAACGCCAACGCTTTTAACCGCTGAGAAATTCAGATTCTACGAATAAGCGGACGGGAAACAGCCTTCTGTTCAGCGTCACACAGCACACTCCCTTTTCTTGGTAAACTGATGTCTCGTGGCCTGTATTTGCATATCGAAGGATCTTTACTTTTATTTAACCCTGTAATATCTCTGGCTCTCATTCACTAACACCGACTCGGATTTCCAAGTGAAGGTTTCAGCTCTCGTTTTCTTTAAAGTGACACGACAAAACCACTACAGCGACGGTTTCTCACTTTGACTAAGCCGTGCACTCAAGTCGTTTCCTCTCGAAAGAAATTAAAGCACCATCAAGTTTTGGCTCAGGTCTCTTCGTGAATCGGGCGTGACCAGAGCAGAACAGGAAGACTGGCGATGCAGAAACTCCATTTGGTGCAGTTAGAAAGAACTGACGTGGCTTCCAGGTGGAGAAATAATTCTGGTTTTTAAGCAGCTTTGTAAATGCAATTCAACTTTCCTAAACTGATCAAAGGCTACAAAATAAACTCCTCCACAACACTACGCAAAATGGTGTACGTTGGCAGTTTGGTCGTAAGCAAGTGTACCAACATGTTAGTCAGAAACAGTAAAACATGGTAGTAAGAGATATGTTGTATCATTTAACACAGCCACCCAACTGTCTAGCATGACCTTTTGGTGAGTTTAGTCAGGTTGGGACGTATTATATTAAACTGTCTGTGATAAAATTGCAGCTTTTTTCAACTTTGGATCATTTGCACATCAATATACATAGGCTGACGAGGCAGATTTGTGTGTCGGAGGTTTATCTGACTTGGGGTTTGTTGAAGTAAATGTAATTTAGCTTTCTGTGGAAAAGCTAGTGTTCCTACTTTTAACGCCACAAATTCCCTGAATCGCTAGGTTACAGACTTACACCGATCAGCCATAACATTAAAACCACCTGTATAATATTGTGTCGGTCCTCCTTGTGCCACCAAAACAGCTCTGACCCGTCGAGACATGGACTCCACAAGACCTCTGAAGGTGTGCTGTGGGATCTGGCACCAAGACGTTAGTAGCAGATCCTTTAAGTGCTGTAAGTTGCGAGGTGGGGCCTCCATGGATCGGAATTGTTTGTCCAGAACATCCCAGAGATAATCGATCGGATCGAGATCTGGGGATTTGGAGGCCGATTCGAACTCTTTGTCATGTTCCTCAAATCGTTCCTGAACAATTTCTGCAGGATGCATTATCCTGCTGAAAGAGGACACTGCTATGAGGGAATACTGTTGATATGAAGGTGTGTATTTGGTCCGCAACAATGTTTAGGTAAGTGGCACGTGTCAATGTAACATCCACATGAATGCCAGGACCTGAGGTTTCCCAGCAGAACATTTTTCCCAAAGTGCATCCTGGTGCCATCTTTTCCCCAGGTTAGCGACGCACACGCACCCGACCGTCCACATCATGTAAAAGAAAACATGATTCATCAGACCAGGCCACCTTCTTCAATTGCTCCATGGTCCAGTTCTGATGCTCACGTACACATTGTAGGAGCGTTCACCGGTGTACAGGGGTCAGCATGCGCACTCTGACCGGGGTGCTGCTACACAACTCCATACGCAGCAAGCTGTGATCCAGTGTGTCCTGATACCTTTCTATAAGAGCCAGCATGAACTTTTTCAGCAATTTGTGCTACAGTAGCTCTTCTGTGGGATCGGACCAGAAGGGCTAGCCGTCGCTCCCAACGCACATCAAGTTCACCGGTTGTCCTTCCTCTGACCATTTTTAGTAGGTACTAACCACTGCATACCTAGAAAACCCCACAAGACCTGCTGTTTTGGCGATGCTCTGACCCAGACGTCCAGCCATCACAATTTGCCCCTTGTCAAAGTCACTAAGATCCTTACACTCGCCCATTTTTCCTGCTGCAAACACATCAACTTCGAGCACTGACTGTTCACTCACTGCCTTGACAGATGCCACTGTAACGAGATAATCAATGTTATTCACATCACCTGTCACTCCTGTTAGTTTCACAATTAGTTGAGGGCGCACGGTGGTTTAGTGGTTAGCACATTCGCCTCACACGTCCAGGGTCGGGGGTTCGATTCCCGCCGTGGCCCTGTGTGTGCGGAGTTTGCATGTTCTCCCCGTGCTGCGGGGGTTTCCTCCAGGTACTCCGGTTTCCTCCCCCAGTCCAAAGACATGCATGGTCTGACTGGCTAAAGTGTCCGCAGTGTATGAATGGGTGTGTGAGTGTGTGTGATTGTGCCCTGCAATGGATTGGCACCCTGTCCAGGGTGTACCCCGCCTTGTGCCCGATGCTCCCTTGGAGAGACTCCAGGTTCCCCGTGACCCTGAAGAAAAGGACAAGCGGTATAGAAGATGGATGGATTAGTTGTTACTGAATACTTCTACTACTACTACTACTAATAATGATTAGATGAATAACTGAATAGCAAAATACTAAGCTACAACTTTAAGTGGTTATCAAGACTTTAAAGGTTTAGGTTGACTCCAAAGGGTTTTTTTTTTTTTTTGTCGCTAGACACTATTTTCCCCCTCCTGAGCCTAAAGTCAGAAGTTAACTCACACCAATGCACCATTATAGCAAACCCCACAGGACTCCTGGTCCCCTGGTCCTAACCATCCAATATAATTATAGGGTCTAAGATCAATAAAACAAAACCTAGAGCGATCTGAACATCTATTTTCTGACGTATGTAATTAGAGAGCATTAACTACATACTCCCGTCCGCATACATAGACCGAGTGATATCATTATTTCGTTCAAAATGCCTAACTGTGTGCTTCGGGTTGTTTCTATGTGAGTCAGGTCTTGAAGGTCTTGGAAATAAACTGATGCTGGTGCTTTAGAGCAGTGAAAAAACAATGTTATTAATATTGGTGAATATATAAGGAATAAAATACTTGGGAGTATGCCGCTTTAGGAAAATAATGAGCTTTTGGGTTGATGTGATGAGGCTCAATGTATTGTTACAACCCTAAAGTCGATTATTTTCTAATAACAGCGTGTCTCGTGGTGTTTTATACAGCAGTTTACCAACACGAACCATAAAGAACGATACGTCATACTTTTATCCATTTATAGTTACATTTAAAGTCGTGGAACGTACATGAAACGTTAGTTCCTGTTATCACTTGCGTTACAGCAGCTATAAACAGCTCGCTGTCGTTCCCTCACCGGCGTCTTTTTTTTTCCTCTCTCAGCTTGTCAGGCTGGAAAGAAACTGCGAAAGACTTTTTCTGTTACGGAAAACGTCACGTTATAACTTTACCTCTGATTGGTACGAAGCACTGACACTGGAGACTCCTTCCAGAAATGCTTTAAAAAAAGTCTCCTCCACCATATAAACCTGGGCAAGTCGTTACTATAAAGAAATGATCATTTATCATCCTGTAGAGCTGTTGTTATGGAAAAACAGCTTCTGACCAATCAGAATAGAGAATTCCACAACACTACGGTATCGATATTCTTCTTATGTTTGCATTTCCACAGCAACAACACCACTACAATCGTTTAAAATGATTTATCGTATATCAAATTGGAAATTATTGCTTTATTAACCCCGTAAACATACAAGACGAGTCCTGTCTTGATTGCTCACTTTTGTATGTACACTCGGACAAAATGAACCCGGTTCCGTTTCTTCACAGAGGAAGAGTTTATTGGCTGATTTCATGGCCAACCAACGTGAGCCAGGCCTTTAAATTCCCCCTTGTGTTCCCAATCCTTTGTAACACTGCTGACCTTTCACTTCCTGACATCAGCAGTTGTATTTAGTGAGTGTGTGTGTGTGTGTGTGTAAGTGAGTGAAAGTGATAGTTTAGGATCATGTGCCTGTGTCACGTGTACAGAAACCTACTGAAAGGCCTTTGTGGCTTCTGGTCGGATCTTCACCGGTTTTCTATCAGGTTTAAACTCTAAACTCAAACCAGGGAAGCAGAAACTTGTGCCTCTATGCAAGCAAATATCATTCAGGAAGTGGAGCGCGAATGTTTATAAACACACACACACACACACACACACACACACACAGCACCTTTTTTTCTTTCATGGTTTTATTTGAAAACATTTTCACAGACAATATCCCAAACCAGCCAGGCAGGCGGATCTCCAGAAGCATGTCAGGTTCAGTTTCAGAACGAACGTCACTCTCAGCACCCTGTGGTTATTGCTATGGTTATGTGCCATTACATTAAGGGTCATATTTAACTCAGCAAATTTAAAATAAAAAAAAAATTGAAAATAAAAAAATCAAAAGAGTCCCAATCCGAGTCCCAATCCGCCCAATAAAGAGGATTAAAAAAAAAAAAACAATTTGGAAACAATTGTTTTTTTCCCTTTTAGTCGCAATCTTTCTCATTCAGCGACGTTATTGTTATTATTATTACTATAATCGTACATTATACAAGTGATTATAATTGAAAAACCCAGAAGACTCAGAATACACACTTAACTGGTGAGCCCGAATGACCAGACGACTCATTCAGCACGGCACAAACATTAAGCACGTGTTGTTACGTTACTGGATGGGACGTAGGGACGCAGGTTTCCGACTGACTATAAAGTTATGAACTGATATGGCTGCTGCTGGTGGTGAAACATTTAAGAAAAGAAAAAAAAGAAAAAAGAAAAAAAGAAAAAAGAAGAGTTTTCTTGTTTTTCATCGACAGATCTGTCCGATCCGGTGATAACAGAGTAGAACGGGGACTTCTGGGGGGAGTGTGAGCTTGCTAAGTAAATCTACGATGACAAGTCTAAAAAAAGTTAGCATCTTACAAAATACTCAATAAAGAATAAAAAAATGTCTTTTCCGTTCCCCAGAAAACCAACTAGAGTCACTCCTTAGCGTCTGCCTCGGCCTCAGTGGATTCCTGAACAGAGAGCAAGAGAAGAAAAAAAAAAGATTATTGAATCTTCCAGCTGTGAAAATGTAAGAGACTGTTAGTTAATCCTGTTAAATCCAAACCACACGGGTTAGTACGTCATTACTAGACGATTTCTTACAAACACACATAAGAAAGGAGACACACCGATACACATATAACTTTGAATGAACACTGCAAAGCCAAAAAAAGCAAACATTCTGACCAATCCCATCAAAGCCCAGAGTAATTCTGACCAATCCCACCAACTCCCAGAAGAATTCTGACCAATCCCACCAACTCCCAGAAGAATTCTGAGCAATCCCACCAACTCCCAAAGTAATTCTGACCGAGCCCATCCACTCCCAAAGTAATTTTGACCAATCCCACTAACTCCCAGAGTAATTCTGACCAATCCCATCAACTCCCAGAAGAATTCTGACCAATCCCACTAACTCCCAGAGTAATAATGACCAATCCCACCAACTCCCAGAAGAATTCTGACCAATCCCACCAACTCCCAGAGTAATAATGACCAATCCCACTAACTCCCAGAGTAATACTGAGAAATCCCACCAACTCCCAGAGTAATTCTGACCAATCCCACCAACTCCCAGAGTAATTCTGACCAATCCCACCAACTCCCAGTGTAATACTGACCAATCCCACCAACTCCTAGTGTAACACTGACCAATCCCACCAACTCCCAAAGTAATACTGACCAATCCCACCAACTCCCAGAGTAATACTGACCAATCCCACCAACTCCCAGTGTAATACTGACCAATCCCACCAACTCCTAGTGTAACACTGACCAATCCCACCAACTCCCAGTGTAATACTGACCAATCCCACCAACTCCTAGTGTAACACTGACCAATCCCACCAACTCCCAGAGTAATACTGACCAATCCCACCAACTCCCAAAGTAATACTGACCAATCCCACCAACTCCCAGAAGAATTCTGACCAAGCAATATATTTACTGAAGATGGATGAATGAATGTGCTAAACGTGCCTCACGGCAGCATCCAACATGCTCCCAGGTTAATCAACACTGCCTGTCTTTGTTTTGCGAGCTTCAAAACTTCGAAAGATTTTCTACATGATGGTAAAAACCACCCATTCCTGTGACTTTTTTGTTGTGGGCCAAGAGATCGCAGTCCTCATGTACACCTCTGCTGTGAAGAACAGATTACATGCAGCAAAAGCAAACATTATTGTTTGTCAACAAAAAATGGCTTTGCTAAACTTCCATTTCTGAAAACTTGAAACGTTATCAGATTGGGAAGGGTTTAAGACGGAATGTTGTTGGTGTAGTGCTCATCTTCACTGCAGTTCACTGATGTTCCAAAGAGAAATTCAGAGAAAAGGCTGACCAGTCAAAGGAAGGTTGTCTGGTGAGTTTTTGTTTCTAATATAAACACAATGTGGATAACAATACATATATAGCAATAATTCCGAGTTGCTTCATTTTGCTGAGCCCGTCATGTTACACCTGACAGTAGGTCACATCCACTCTTCTGCCAACAACATGAAAAGCGATTGCTGTGTGGAAATTTTAACAAACGGCCTCGTAAAAAGCATTATTTACGCTCTTAACGCGTCTCAGCTAATTGACTACGTTTGGCGTACTCAGACTATTGTATACATTTCATTTTGCACGGCGCTATCACACGTCCAGTGATGCGCTGATCTCATTTTAATTGCTGACATGACACCATTATCAATCTCCGTATTGGCCAACATCCAGTACTAAATTAATATTAGGCACGTGCAAAAATCCACAATCTCAGCGTCGGGTAGTTAGAGGTTTATCTGAACGAATGATCAACATCCCGTATAATTAAGCTGGCTTCGAGCCATGTTCACCTCGCAGCAGAGTGACGTATGAATACAACGCAGAGCACTATAAACGTTAACGCTGACGGACCTATTCGTCTATTATATAAAATACTACAACCTTCCATTACACCAAAATAACAGACCATGTGATGGATCAGCAACATTCAGTGTAATATTTCTAACTGCACATTACGTCGTGCAGAAATCGCTTTGAAAAGTTTCTACAGGGACGGTACTTAAAGTAATAAATATTATACGGCGGCATCATTTTCACCCTCATAAACAGCCTAGCTAACAAACGGACATTAATTCTGGATCTTACCACCACCGGTTTATTTACAATTTAGCCTCCTCATGAAATGGCTTCCTAACCGTTATTTGACTCAGTATGCGCAGTATATATTTCCTTCTGAAATTCGGACTGACATGGCATTAATCTGCTTGACTGACTTACACATCAGCCAACAGCGTTCGAGATACGCCGGATCTAAACAAACCTGACAGCTAGCTTAGCCAGCTAGCTGAATATCGAGAAGAGCAAAGAGATCGACGAGTCCTTGTTACCTACTCTTACGGATAGAGAAGCCCTGACGGTGTTTTAAAAGGGAATGGCGTTCTTGTCGAGTCTGACGAAGCGACATTTTCCAACTCAAGTTGGTAAAACACTTCCGAGAAGTACCTGTCATACGGTCGCAGGCGTGTACAAGTTGCTCCGTCTTCAAAAATGAATATTTATTCTTGGTTGGAGATGTGAACTGTTAAAGACGCGGAAACAAATCACGTTTACTGCTAACAAGCTACTGCTGTAGAGCAAGACCCGACTCTGGGGGTTGGACATACGTTCTAGAGAGCATTTAATTGGACTAGGGGGTAAGCGATACGACAAAAAATGAATCCAAATATATAGGTTCGCTCTCAAACGGTCAGCAATACAGGAGTTTCATTTACACGGAAAACTAAAATGTCTAAAATATGTTTTAATTAGGGCTGGGCGATATATATCGAGACGAGGTCGATATCGTGATAAATGATTACACGATACACTTTTCTGAGATATCATTGGTATGGTGATGTATATATATATATTTTTTTTTTTACGGTTTTAGTAATTACAAATTAAATGGTACTAAATGAACTACTTTACGTAGTTTTTGTAGGCGTTAAAGAAAAGTTTCGTCAAACTCAGTTTAACGGTTTCATGTTTGTTTTACTGCTGTTTTGCAGACAGTTTGTTAGCTAAATTATAATATCGCGATACGCATCGTGTATCGTAGAAATGTTCTCAAGTATCGTGATATGATATTTTTGTCATATCGCCCAGCCCTAGTTGTAAAATATATGTATATTACATTACACCTAGGGATGGGCGATATGACAAAAATCAATCAATCAATCATTCAATCAATCAATCAATCAATCTCTCTCTCTCTCTATATATATATATAATTCTATTAATGAAAAATCCAGCAGTATTTAAGTCTCAAAAGGAGCAAACATTTAATTAGTTAAATTTTGAAGTTAGAAATTTAACATAAAAAAAATAAAAATGAACATTTAGAAATTTAAATGTAAACAAAAATGAACATTCAGAAGTTTTAAAGAAATTTTAAATACAATAATAATAATAAGAAGAATTTTTTACAGCGATTCGACTGCTACCAATTGGCTTGTATTGAAATTGATATTTTAAAAAAATTATGAAAAGATCCCAGAAAAGCGTATAGTGACATCATTTGTCATGAAATTCACGTCACCTGTATGTTGTCATATTTTCCTAAATTGGATGATCAAAGTTTTGACCAGATGCGGACGTTTTATAAACGTCTTACAAAGCGGCAGACTTTAAAACGGGAATATCCTCTAAACTATTCTCTCCCCCTAGACATACTGTACCACTGTAGTGGTGTCCAGAACACTAAGGGACAGGTACATAAAAAACCTCCCGGGACGCTTTAAGGACGCGAATGTGCCCTAATCTTAAAAGAAAAGAAAGAAAGAAAGAAAGAAAGAAAGAAAGAAAGAAAAGTATCGGCCGTCGGTTTGATCTCGAACTAACGGATTCAGCGTAAGGGATTTCTGCCTTGCACGCTTTGAGAAGCTCCGGATGCAGCTAACACACAGCGCAGATTTACAGCTGAACACAGTGACACATCCAAACACACACCGCAGCGTCACTCTTCACTCTCCTACCCTTTACTCTCACTGTCTCCTTCTTTCCTGTGACGGACAGCAAGGTGGGGGAGGGACTTCTCGGAGCTGACACGGTGACAGACGAACGAGAGATGCAGATCTACGTATGTGTGTGTGTGTGTGTGTGTGTGTGTGAGAGAGAGAGAGAGAAAGAGGGTTGGGGAATGAACGTTAGATATATATGAATATGATGAATGTTCATGCTGCTGCTCGGACAGAAAGGCAGAAAGACTAGAACTATTTCCTGTTGATGTTACGCTTAACGTCGCTTTGCCGTTAGACGGCAGAATAAAGAGACGTTGCTTAACGCTGTTACAGAAAGCCACATGACTGTTGTGCAAGGGGCGTTTTCATGACTGCGCTGCCAGTAATATAATAAAACGTTGAATCGAAGAAAACGTTCAACAATAAACTAACGCAACAATACGGCAGTTAAATGTGGTTAAGCAGCCAGTCCGTACAGACTTTTATGTGATTGTTGTGGCCAAAAACGTTTGATTTTGCTGCGTCTTATTTCCAAAATTTGCAGTGTTTTTGTGGGGTTTTTTGCAGAGAATTCCCTGAATTTGGAGAAATTGTAATTAGGCTAAATGGTCTTGCACGGTCTTTCACAGTGATGTTTGTTGGTAAACGAGGCGGTTTAGCTGTACTCACGTTCGACGCACGGGAATGTAAGCGGGCTTCGGCTGAACGCGTGTTGTGACGGCGTCACGCGACGCGTCTCGGCCCGAATCTGCGGTAATTTAACAAGTTCCTCCGTATAGCGGCGAGTTTGCTTGAGTTCGCGGTTACTTCTGCGATCACGACATCCTGGAGAGATCCATGCTGACGTCGTGAGGACTTCTAACGTTATTCTTATGAACAATTTTACCGTCAGCCTATAGTCTGGCTAACAGGGTCGACCTTGTCACTCGGGAACACGATATAGAAGAGGATTGAATTTTCTTCTTCCCGTGATCGTCGGGAAATCCCTGTCGATCGCGTGACTTGTGGAACACTCCAAATATTTCCCAGGGGCGAATGTGTTCAGGTCACGGAGCTGGGTGCGGTTGTTGTCGGACGCGTGCGTATAAAACGTACATTTTTCATCACCTGTAATGGACGACTCGTGGAAAAGTTCCGGTGTTGAATGGATTCGCACGTCCATGCCAAAAAAAAGAAGATTTTTTAAAAACTACTTTTATGATGATATTCACGATAAACTGCACTTTACAGTATTGAGAAATTGTAAAGTTTTCCAATTGTAGGTAAGATTTTATTAAGCGACTCAACCGAAACATGCAAATACAGCAGGTATCATTATTTTAAACACACTTCCGGTGTTTAAAATAATCTTTTGTCTTTATTTAGACTTATTAATAAATGCAATATCAGTGCGACACAAATGGCACCCCAATCACGCCAGTTAAACAAATCATATTACCCATAATGCTTTGTAAAAATGCCTAAATCCAAAGCTTTTCATTTGCATCAACAAAGACTGATCAGGTTAAGTAATAACAACGATTTAATAAAAATGATTTAAGTCTCTCTCTCACCCCCTCTGCCTTGGTCTCTCCATTCTCAGTGGGCACCGCCTCTTTCTCCTCCTTCTTCCCTTTGGCTCCGCCCTTCTTTCCTTTCGCCGCTTTGTCGTCAGATGCCTTCTGCAAACAGCAATCAGGACTCAGTGTCTCAACTCGACACTAAACAACACTGCAAAATCACACCGAGCTTTCAGGAGGTACGAACAGGGCGGAAGCTGAGCGTAAATTAAACAAAGGTGGAAAGTTACAAGTAAATCCGTTACTTTATTATATTTCCTGTACGCCCTTTTCGCCTGGAATTTCCAGAAATGTATTCTTGGCATTTTCTCGACCGATTTCTTGAGGAATTTCCCTGAGGTGCTGTTTAAACAGTGTTAAAGTTAAGAGTTCACACCGACGCTGGACGCTTATCGGCTGCTTTTCGGAAATATTTCACTCCGAGTCGTCCGTTTAAAAAAAATCACACACCTTCAGATCAAAAGCTTTTTACGTTTTTAAGAAGCGTCTCCAAACTTTTGACCGGTGGTGTATAATATTAATACTACATAATTATCTTATTGCATTCCTGTGCATTTTGTCTGTCTTTTCTTTGCACTTGATTCTGATTGGTCAGAGGCTTTTGAGTCATTTTCACAAACAGCAGCTCTGACAGTAGACTTGGGATGTTTTCTGTAAGGAGATGTTTATTCCACATGTATGGAAGGAGTCCCCAGTGTCAGCACTTAGTTACGTAAGTAAGAACAAGAACTAGTTTCATGGACGTTCCACGTTCGACATTAAATCTAACTATGAACGGGGAATAAAAGTATGACGTGTCTGTTAGAGATAAATAAATAAAAAATTGTCATTCTCAGCAAACCGCTATGGTACGAGAGGAGAAAAAATCTGGGCCACATCATCCAATCGTTGATTGTTTTGTTTTTTTTTATATCTGCACACCCACAAGTGTTTTACTCCTTACATGTTTAAAGCAATTAACTCGAACACAATTAGCCTCGTTCAATGACGTAACTTTGATATGAGCAAAAGAAATAAATAAAAGAAATACATGCATACAAATCTAAAAGAACACCATTCTCGTGTCTCGGCTTAACCTCTGGAATTTGTTTCCATGTAAATTGAGTCATTTGAATAGTTACCTATTTGCAAGTTAAAAATCTATTTCTATTTTAAACCACTGGCCCACATGAAAACGTTGAAATATTTCAATATTTAAGAATATTTCAATCATATACATAGAACTTTGACCTGCGATATCCACATTTAACTGAGTAAGAACCGACCATGATAACAAACCATTTAAACCTTCTCCCAGTATACCGCACATACGCTAAAGAAAAAAAAGAAGAAAAAAAAAGATAACCAGTTACGTGCATCGGTGTTCGTTCAATCTTCCGAATTGAAAGTTAATTAGCGTTTGTTTGTTTGAACTGCATTTATTTGTGACTTTCAGTTTTGGACTTTGAAGTCGAAGTCTGCGAGGTTACAAAAACGAGACGGACTTTTTTTATCCCAAACTCCAATCCGGAAACATTTGCACGTGTGAAATGTGAGACGTGGTGCGTAATTTTCCTACCACTGCACGGTCTTATTCCGCCTGTACCGCAGCGATTTAAACGGTTACGATGTTTAACTCATTGATGAACAAGCGTCTTGAAACGTGCAGCGTTATTCGACGAAAGTGCCACTGGTACAGGAAGTCACGGTGGAACATATGGAGTGACTCCGCCCCCCCTTTTTTCCGCTTACCTCACGACCCGGGTTAAGCCGTACTTGACGGTTAATACCATGGATTTTTATATATGTTGGGGGCGGGACACTTCAGATTCTACAGAGTATCTGAATGGACAGAAAATCTGATGAGAAGCTGAAGTGCAGAATGATGTCATCAAAATCGGTGGTAGAGAGAGACTGGGAAAGTTTTACGTGTGTATCTTCTAAATGCGAGTTCCGTCATCATTTTGGAGCGCACTAGCTTAGAGATAACCTTAAGGCTAACGTATTCATGCTTTAAAAGTATTTTTTTTTAAAAAAACACTTCGATTTTTACTTCATGGGGACTTCAACAGTGTATAGTTAAGATTCAATGCCGTGGAACGTCCGAGAGACAAGTTAGTTCCCGTTATCACTTATGTTACAGCTGTGATGAACATTCATTCTCTCTCTCTCTCTAAAACACAGCTTGTCATTTTACTGAGAAACCGGAAAGAGTAAACCTCTCTGTCCTGAAGACTTTCCTGTCGCAAGGCACGATGACTGTTATAAAGCGCCGACACCGGAAACTTCGTCCATAAACCTTAAATAAACGTCTATCAAAAAAATTATATAAATAAATAAATAAATAAATAAATAAACACCACCACGTCAATGACGTTATGTTTTTCTTGGTTAAAACAACGCTTTATTATTATTATTATTACTCTTTTATATGGAGCATTATTTGAAGTGTCCACTGTGTATGAGCTGTTACTATAGAAACAGTAGCGTATTAGAATGAGCGCGCGAATATTCATCTATTCATCTATATCTATATAAAGCAAACCTTCTGACCAATCAGATTAGAGAACTGAACCCCGCTGTGGTATAAGCTACAGTTAACCTTAAGGGCGATTAGCATTACATAATTATCCGTCCGGCAGCTTTAGCGACAGCTTTTAATACGTCCTCTTCGTGGCTTCACGAAGTTTTCACCATGACCTAGTGGGTTTATTTTCCTTCCTGTTAGCCAAGCTCTCGCAGTTATATCTCAGCAGTGTCCCAGGACAGCCCGAGAGCCGCTGTTATTCCCCTGAATAAGACTCTTAACACTGAAGCTTTGTGTTTAAGATGAGATCACAGCAGAGCTACTCAACTCCACGGAACTGGAGCTGGAGCGTGGGGGAGGGGTTGTTTGATCGCCGTGACAACAACTCGAGTAACGGGAGCTTGACTGCCGTTAAATTTAAAAGACGTAGCCCGTTTTCGGGTTTGAACAGCGACGGAATCGATCCACGCACGGATTTGGTCATCTTCGACGGTGAGGACTTTCTTTTCACGGAGCCAGATGTAAAGCTTGTAAAAAATTTCTGTATGGCTGTAATTATGGCGATGGCGTAATTTCCACATCGGATTACGTAATCGTTTGGCTCTCAAACCGGTAAGAAAACACAGACTGGATCGTGTTGCTGGAAAAGAAGAAGAAGAAGAAGAAGAAGAAGAAGAAGAAAAAAAATAAAAGCGAACGTGTACAATGCCAACCCCGAAGCAAAGTAACGAGCGTTGGCGGGAAGGACGCGGTGTAAAAAGTAAAAACGCAGCAAATGTTTCTGTCACAGCGTGGCGTTCGATATTAAATACATTTAAACGCTGTCAAATGTATACTCGTCTAATTTTGGGTAAGTCGAACGTACGCGGAGAGATTTTGGTTCGTGCTAACGAATTTAAAAACATTCTCCAAAAACTAGCGGAAGAGCTAGAGCGCCGGATCGGCTCATCCATCAAGCGGGAATATCGACAGATTACTAATCAGTCCGTTCAGGATCTCGCAGAGTCAATCAAAGAGGGCTTTGACTGAATGCGTGTTGTGAAGACGTCACATGACAGCGGAAAATGAAGACTTGAAGAATTCCAAGCTCCTCCGATTACTGTGGAGTTTCCTTGATTTTGCGTTCGTCGCAAAATCAAGGTGGGACTGACTAATGTGAGGTGGTGGAAGGGGGCGGGGCTTCATAAGAGGTGTTTACCGCTGGGCAATTCCCTCCCACCAGCCAGCGCTTCCCTATCGTACTTCAGCTACCACCTGGGAAAGATGAACGCCGACACGTTCTTCCTCCGAGACACGTGAAGCCACCAACCCCGAGTTCACGGACGCCCGATTTTGATTGGCTCCCGGTTACAGATTGCCATGTCATCGTTCGAACATGTTGTCTGCTGTTTTTATTGAAGGCGGGGGACGCAATCCCGCGTGAAGGTCGGTAGCTCTGAGATGGCTGTGGGTTTTATCGTTTACCTAAATAAATTCTAGTATTTATTTAGTTTTAGATATATTGCTGCAGTTACTGTAAAATATCGGACTAAAATCCAACGTAAGAGTGAAACAAACACGCGAAACACGCGCCAGTTTTTGAAAGAGGATCTTACCTGTGATGGTGTGTGGGTTCACATGTGCACGTGTGTGTGTGTGTGTGTGTGTGCTGGTACCTTTGCTGCAGCTTTTTTGGGTTTGGGCTCGGTTTTAGGAGGAGCCGGTTTCTGTTAATGAAAGAGATGAAGAGCATTAAGCAAACAGACGACCAATTCAAGTATTTATAAAAACCATTCAAATATATTCAAGTGTATACTCAATACATGTAATATAATATACTACGTAAATAAGATAAACGTCTTTGGTAAAGCGGAAACGTGTAGATGTAAGGCGCTTTTGTAATTCTTTTTAAAAAATAAATAAATAAATAAAAAGTGACTTCTGAGTGACTTTTAAAGCGATTTTTTTTTTTCCCGGGCACGTTTTCCGTGAGAAAGGCAGTGTATATAATACACCCACAGATGCGCTTAGCGGGACTCTCTCCACGCTGTGCGCCGTGAGTGATGTAGGAATTCACTACACCAGGCATCCTAGAAGACGAAATCGGCAACCTGGGGGTCAGATCTGCCCTTGAACACGTCCAGGATACTGGATACATCCAAGTGCCACTGAGTACACGACAGCTCTGCGTAAACGTAATAAACGTAATAAACTAGCACTTTCAAAACCGTGACATTAAATACTAACTAGTCACGGCCAAAGCGGCGTACACTTTTTTCCGTACGGTTTTCCCAGATCATACATTACGCACGATTCTAAACGTACGTGACGACCTAGCCATATCCAAGCCCTTTCCTTTCACCGACTGAGTTTAGATTCACTCCAATATGAAGTCTAAACGTTTAACCTGTGAATAAAACACGTGAGAAGCTTAGGAGAAACACAGCTCGTGCATCTTTCTCACACGTGACCGAAACGGACGAATAAATAGGAGAAGAAAAAAAAAGTCTACACTTTTAGTTTGCTTAGCAATGATCCGACCATAGTCTGTCTGAATACTCGATTCTGATTGGCTAGAAGGTGTGCGTTCAAACCGTATAGTGCACAGGTCCTTCCGGTCTGTTCTAAATTAACGCGCTGCCTATAAACACTTGTAACCATAGTAACGTACAGTTACAGCTGCATACAGTAGTTATGAACTCACAGCTTCATTTATTCTAATTCATTCAAATAAATATAAATCTTATGGCACTACTTTATCTCTGTGTATGATTTAGAGCGGGCTGAATTCTAGATCTAACGACCCGTATATAAAATAACAAACAAAAATCAACCCTTATTTTTATCTTTTCAGTCAAATTGTGCTCTGTGAACTTCAGTGACAGCTTTAACTCGTCAACGCTAAGCGGGATAATCCACGGCCAGGTGTGCGCCATCTTAATGCACTCCGCTTTGCTTCTTTTCTTCCACGTGTAACGCACACCTAGCCGTGGATTATCTCTTACATATTTTATCACCATATCAATATTCGATCGTCAGATTTTCCGCTCCTACCTGGGAGAAGCAGATTTCGTGTCTAGGATATTCATTTTTCTTTATTCGTAATGAAAGTGAAAAAAAAAACAAAAAAAAACCACTGCTTTTCCTAGTGATGTTTTTTTTTTTTTTTTTGGTGCGTATGTGTTTATGTAAACATAACGTGCTTCATGCAGGTGTGACGCACCTCAGTGCTTGTTCTTACGTGTGATTCGAGGACATAACAGTGCATCTCCCAGCCGAAACGCTCGCCGACGTCTTCCTGACTTTTTATCGAGGGAACACACGTGATGTGCTACATAATCATATACACATTTCTTCATCTTGAGTCTGTACCTATCTATCTGACTAGCGTACCGGACGTTACGTCACTCAGCTCACCGGAGTTTGAAGATGGAAACATACTTCACATTCGCCATACGTGCCGTACGTGCGCGTACGCAACTGCTACACGAGCGGCATTGTTCTCGTACTCGCTGGCGTGCGTATTTTTTGCACTTTTAAAGGGTTAAATACGGCGTCCATTAGAGCCAAAACACCCCGGTCCGCCTGGAACTGTAACGTTTATGGAACTGTGACGTTTATGCACAGACGTATTAAACACATTCACCAGCTCTGTTTCAGCTCTGTTTCTTTAAAGCTCTCTGCTGTTGTCGTGATGGTTGCCATGATCTCGGTCTCAAACTGAAAATCCCTCGTCGTGCCTTTAAAAACATTTACTAAGCTAGAAAATCTAGACGGACGGTACTCAAACCTAGTCATTCAGACGCTGATTGTAATAGGAAAACCGGTTAGTGTTAGTATTCGTGTACGGTCTAGAATAGTACACAAGTATACGATTTGAGACGCAACGCTTGCATTGCACTGCGCGGGTGGTCGTGTTATTTTGTGACCATATGACCACAGGGTACGCACGGCGTCCATCTTGTGTACGCGTATTTAACGGCATGTATAAAGCTCACCTGGTGGGTTAAATAACGGATTTTATTTTTTTGTCCACCTTTGAATGTACATCATATTTCGTGCGACAGCGCATGAATAATCCAGCAGAAACCTACCGAAGACAGGCGCTCTGACCTCCGAGTGGGCTGAGAGAGAGACAGAGAGAGAAAGAGAAAACAACAGAGAAATCTGCATTATTAAATTGTATAATCATTACTTGAGAGCATTCTTGAAGTTATTAATAATGACGCACATGTTTAAAGCATAAAATCTGCCCCCAATAGAGTCGACAAGAATATGAACATGAACACCTCCTAATGAATATTCGCTCTCCAAATGTACGAGGGTGAGTCATTTATTTTTTTGATTTCACATTGTTTACTGCAAATACGTGTCACAAAAGTGCATCGGGTTCTAATAGCTATCGAGAACGACGGACCTGAAGGACGCTACCATGTTTAATTGACTGTTTCTCTGAGTCATGTCTCACTTTTAAGGTTTTCAAGAACTCTGAGCGACAAGAAAGTGAAAGCTAAACTCCATTTTAAAATCTGCAATATGGAAATCAACAGAACTACACTTTGCTCATGCATGTGCGTGCGTGTGTGTGTGTGTGTGTGTGTGTGTGTGGAACTCACCTCCTGCTTTGTGACTTTAGTGGAGTCTTTCCCCTCCGCTCCCTCAGGTGACTGCAGAAAGAAACACACACACACACACACACACACACACACAATATGCATCATTTATTAGAATTTTAACCAGCACTTTGTCAGCATGTGCTCAGTATTGATTTTCCGTGTGCCAATTGTGCTTACTTTCTGTTACGCGGTACGTAATGCCAATCAAAACACACACACACACACATCTACTATTCACACTGTAACAACGCCAAGAAAGTAAAATATAATTTTGATTATCTTTAATAAACCTATTTCAATGAAATCTAAATTATTACAGGAAATGCACAATACCTAATGTACAGGAAGTACACAATACCTAATGCAGTAACGGTGGTGTTTTTGTTTTTATTTATTTTCCAGATGTGTTGTTTTAAATCTGCAGTTTAGATGTAAAAATGTAACCCTGCTGAAAAAAAAAACAAAAAAACAAACAAGAGAAACCCTCATAGAATTCATAATGGTTTTAATGGTTATAATGGGAATTGTATTGGTTTTAATGGAAGCTGTAATGGTCCCTGTGGGTCTCTACTGGTAATTTGTTGCCTTCTATTGGTGGCCTATTATGTCTAGTGGACACCATTTAGGACCAACAGAACACCTTTGACATTTGGTTTTAATGGTTAACTGGTTTAATGGTTTGTAATGGTATTCGTAGTGGAAAACATTAGAAGGTTTTCTATTGTTGTTTTCAGCAGGGAAACTTTTTCCTAAACCTGTAATAATCAGTAATGTAATATAAAGAACACAATACTGCTGCTGTGTATTTGGAGCTCACTAGGTTTCTGTTGATTTTTTTGGTGCTGAAATGAGCTCCGCCCATATGTGGAACAGAGCTGATTGGCTCCACCCGCTTTTTTTTCTTCAACACAACTCTGCAAGCCTATTGCTGCATTCGATTTAACTCAAAAGTGGGAATTCGGAACAAGTCGTTTCTGACCTCTGTGCATTCGAGCTACAGAGTGTTATTGCGACGCATCAGCGTCAGATGTTGCACATTAATAATAAAGTATTGTGCCTTGGGCCACAGTATATAAATATACATTATTATACATTACATTACTGACAACGCACGGCACATTTACCCCTGCGCTTTTATTACTGAACAACCTGTTTATCAACACAACAATGCATATTGGTCAAATAAAGCGGTGTGTCCTTTACATTCTGCGTCCTTTCCCCTTCGGTGAATTGTCTTTGTTTTATGTTTGCTTTTGTCTGCTGCTTTAGCTGAAAACAAATCGGCAAAGCGTGGTTTTCAGCTGTCTCCAGTGCTGCTACAGCTACACTGTACGCCTTGCACTTCCGCATTAAGTCACAATACCGTCACGACCTCATCTCGAAACATTTGTATACATTTACATGAATCGGCGTGATGTGGGATTTTGTTCAATATCATACATGTTGTACGAAGTTGTAAGAAACATACAACCTCGAACACACCACTGACCTTTATATACGACTTCACTAGTTTCACTAATATTACACGGATTTCAACGTGAAACCATACTGGATTTAAATCCAGTTTTTTAAAAACATACTGTTTAAATGAAAAATTTTAATGTAAGAATCGTCTAACTGAACGGAAGCAAGCAATGTAATATTTTTATTACGTTATTATGGGAGGGAAAACATTCACAAAATATGTAATAAACCCAAGAAAACTGAAAATTTCAACCCGACAGCCCTCTCTATAACATACAATCATCAGTCTGTTACATTTATTATTATTATTAGATTATTATTAGTAGTATTAATCTTAATTAGTGAATTTATTGCGCTAGAAATTACCGCGTATTTCCCATGTTAAACATGCGCTAAAGCAGAAGAAGAAGAAGAAAGAAAAACATCTGTATGAGGATAATTAACAGGTGTAATTTTGGAAATTAATGGAATTTCCACATGTTTGGAAAACATGTAGGTTTTAGATGTTTGGCTTTAAATGAAAAGAAAGCTAATTATACAAACACACACTCACCAAACATGATTATACTAATGCTGCTATAGTAATAATAATAATAATAATAATAATAATAATAAACACTGATGTGGACTACAGATACTAAAAAAAAATGCTTTAAAATAATTATTATTGGTAATTATATCATTACTACCATTATTATCAGCACAACAATTTATATGAAAGTTAATTGTTTAATAATAATAATAATTATCATTATTATTATAAGTATTATTATCTATAATCCACAAGTGTTTGTTTGTATTACTACTACTACTGATTATTACTGACAGCATTTTATTATTGAAATGATTAATATTATTGTTATTAGTATCGTTATTATTGCGGTTATTGCTATTATTATTATAAAAAAATGCTTTAAAATAATTATTATTTGTAGTAATATCATTATTACTATTATTATTTTCACCAGTACAATTATTGTATATCAATATTGATTATTTAAGAACAATAATAATAATCATTACTACAATAATAATATTTATTATTATTAACTATAACCCATGAGCGTTTATTTTTATTACTATTACTACTAATTAATATTGACAGTATTTTATTATTGAAATGATTCATATTATTGTTAGTAATATTGTTATTATTGCGGTTATTGATATTATTCTTATTATAAAACAAACATTGGTGTAGACAACAAATAATAAAAAATGCTTTCAAATAATTATTTGTAGTAATATCTTTATTACCATTATTATTATCATCATCACCAGTACAATTATTGTATATCAGTATTCATTATTTAACAACAATCATCATTATAATAATAATTATTATTATTAACTAAAGAGTGTTTGTTTGTATTACTACTAATTATGATTTCTAACAGTATTTAATATTATTGAAATGATATAATATTATTGTTACTAGTATTGTTATTAGTGTTTTTTTTATATTATTATTAAAATAATAACTGTTGTAGACGATAGGTAATAAAACCAACTAACACTTTATACTAATTATTATTTATATTATAAATCAGTACAATAAAGTGAAACAATGTTCAACAATGATTCTTATCATCAGAACTAAAGCGTCCCATTTTCCCACCTGACTCTTCTGCGCATGCGCGAACAGTTCCCTTCCAATACAGAGCGCTGACCCGACACTTAACACTTACGCGCGCGCCTCGTGTCTGTGGTTAAATAACTTATTTTCACGCTCATCTTTACCGTCTTCCACAGAAGTGTTTAGGTGTTCTCGTGTTTAAACACATTTTGTATGATCAATCACCGTTTATCGCAAATTATTCTGGAACGGTTTTTTTTTTTGTTTGTTTTCTTTTGCAACGTGCTAGTGTCGCGCGGGCGCGCTCCCGAGGGCGGATGCGCGCGCGAGTGTGATTGATGTGCCAGTCGCTTACATACGGGTCCGTGCGGCGCTGTGTGTGTGTGCGCGCGCGTGTGTGAGGAGAGGAAGAGGAGGAGGCATGGGAGGAGGAAGAGGGGGGTGTCGGTTCAAACAGGACTATTAAATAAATAAATAAATAATAACAGATTCCTAAATCGATCAGTGATCTGGCGGTTTTCTTAAAAAGTCGCGTTTTAAAGCTGGAGGCGAAAAACAAAATGGACGCAGAGCATCGCATCAGTGACATTCAGCTCAAAGTGGCTCATAAAAAGCCCGAGCCACTGTCATGGAGGAAAACCTGCAACTGACGACGACTGAATAAAAAACAGAAAGCACAAATATGACCTAGGGGATTTGTGTGTGTGTGTGTGAGTGAGAGAGAGAGAGAGAGAGAGAGAGAGAGAGAGAGAGAGAGAGAGTGTGTGTGTGTGTGTGTGTGTGTGTGTATGTGTGAGTGATGAACGTCCAGCTGTAATGAGCCGAAAAGCAGCACTGATTTGTAAAACTTGAGGCTAAATCTTGGATTTTACCTGCTCGACATTTTGGATAGATAATAACCGGAGAAAGCCGAGCGCCTGGAATACTGTCACTGTGCTTCAATAATAATAATAATAATAATAATAATAATAATAATAATAAAACACGAATTTTCTTACCTTCCTCTTGGGCATCTTTCCCACCGCTTTTGTTTGTTTTCACTCGTTAAACAGTCGAGTTTAACAGGTCCGTGTTTTTAGCCTGTGAGTGAGTTTGTAACTACGACGGAATACTGGATCAATATCTAAAACACCTCCTGTAATAACATGTTAATAATATGCTACCTCTCTGCGCCACAATTGGACACCTTGGCGCTCGCTCAGCCACCAACTCGCGCTCCGATTGGCTCGCCGGGCTAATATGCAAATAGCTCCAGCGCGCGGATTGGTTTGCACGTGTTGTGGCGCTCGCTCTGACTGGTTACGCGCTTTTTTTCTGAAGCAAATCACCGCGCGAGGGCAGAGGATGGGTTTAAAGGTGCAGGAAAGACAGAAGGCAGAAGGTGGCGAGCAGCCGAGGTTGCCAGGTTCGCGTTGTTAACGCACTAGTTTTGAAAGAAGTTTTCATGGGAAAAATCATGTCCATGGGTGGTTGTTTTTTTAAAAAGTGCTTTCAAAAACAAATAATACATTAAAAATGAACTCTAATCAATTTTGGGGAATATATTCTATGGTAAACGACAAGAAAAAGGAAAATCAGACAGTGTATTTACACTATACAGAAACATTTCTGTTTTATCATATAAAGCAAAGACTGGGAGATTAATATGCGAACTATTAGGAAATAAAATACGTGTCGTGTTTACACTGTTCAAACTTTTTGTTCTATTTTCTGGTCTTTTTCTTCATTTTTTTGAGACGTGTCTAGTATGGATTTACACCGAAACCTGGCAACCCTGCGAGCAGCCAATCCGCGCGTGACACCACAAGCTCGGGTCTCTGGGAAACGTATTTCTAGTTTGACCAAATCTCTTCGTTGTAAAAATGACACAAATAGGACATGTATGAACACATAATTGGAATTATAATGTTAGAATAATATAACAATAGCTAAAAGAAAACAAAAACAAAAAAACCCCACAATATTTGCGACGTTAACAGTTAGACGTCAACACCGTTCACCAATCACGCGCTGTTCGACATCCAGGTTATGAACCGTTTTATAACGCTGAAAAACTTATTTTATTGACATCGACATTAATGCGAATTAGGATATCAAAAGCTTCGAGTGATGGGACGTTACACCTATCTATAGCCTTGTGCACATGCGTCAAACACGTGATTTAAAAGAACAGCGCACGAGCCAACAAAGCCCATCCCTGTACAATGACCTGACAATGGAGGACATTGAACATCAACATCACACAACATGGATGCTCCTCTAGAAGCTTACTGTGTGCACAATCAGAGCTTTCCTGTGTTTAGTCCTGTTTACACAACTTAAACCAGTCCCAAGTGAAGAACCATCCAGTACAGTGGGACAATCAGTGTCCTGGTCCCGTCTGTGTCGTTCTATACAGAAATTACAATCCACTACACTGTTTTTAACCATTTAATTCAAATCAAATTACATGATATAAAACCATATACACCATACTGCACATATATGATCGACCAAGCATATTAAAATTAATATGCTTAACAAAACGTGTCAAATTATCTAATCACTTTCGCTAAAGAAAGAAAAAAAAACAGTCAAGTTATCTAAGCACTTTTTCAAACATTGACTGGACAAATATATATATATATATATATATATATATATATATATATATATATATATATATATATATATATATATATATATATATATATATACATATATACACACATATACATACATACATACACACACACACACACACTACTGGTCAAAAGTTTAGACACACTCATTCTTTATTTTTCCACATTTTAGAATGATAAAAAAATAAAACAAAAGAATTTAATATTTTACCATCTTCAAAGTAGACGCTCTTTTCGCCTAGAATTTCCAGAAATGTATTCTTGGCATTTTCTCGACCGATTTCTTGAGGAATTTCCCTGAGGTGCTTTTTAAACAGTATTAAAAAGACGCTGGACTCTTTATCGCCTGCTTTCCGGAATATTTAGCTCAGAGTCGTACGTTTACAAAAAATTTTGTAATAAAATGTTCGTTTTCTAGTGAAAGAAATGAATACGTCGGCGCGATTATATTTTTGTCTACGACACCGATTTCACACTTTTAATCACACACCTTCAGATCGAAAGCTTTTTAACGATCGTGAGAAACATTTCAGTCGAGTGTCCACAAACTTTTGACCGGTCGTGTGTGTGTACGTATATTATATATGGGTTCAAATGTCTGAAAATATGGGATTTTTAGAATTCTGAAATATTTAAAACAATGAAAGTAAATGTTCAATATCTTGAATATTTAATACTTAAGATTCTGCACTTTTTCTAGGTCCATATTTAATTGTAAGCAAATGTGTGATATTGACCATGTTAACTGCTTTGTACAAAAGGTCAGCGTGTCTTCATGTCTACTCTTCTATTAACGACATTCTGATGGATTTGATCCAAAATAGTTCATAAGGTTTAACACAAACTAGTGGGGTCCGTGCCAGCTCGAGTCCGCACCGTCATTAAAGCAAAACGGGGACGTACCGAATACTAAAAAAACTCTGAAATTCATGTCAAGATTCTCCTTTTCACTCAAGTTGCTGTCAATAATAGAGTTTGTAATGAAAATTGTTGTATTAAATTAGAAAATAATGCACAATAGAAACATTTTCACTAGTGCTCTCAGATTTTTAGACCCCACAGTGTGTGCGTGTGTGTGAATTTTTTAAATAAAAACAACAAACTATAAAGGTTAATATTTATATAAATCTAAGTTCATAGAAACCTTTAGTGCATAGTAACTCAGCTCTCGCTCAGTACGTCCCCTGAGATATGTTAAATAAATGCCAGCATGAAACGTGTCTTTTATACAAAATACATCAGTTACAGCACATAAGTCTTTCACAAGTGCTCACCATAAAGTTTATGAACATCCACAATTTGGGGATTTACATGATGATTTTAATCTAAGTATTTTAATTCATTGATTGGTTACTGACTATGTAAACATTATACTACAAATATAATATACTACCTGAAGAGAAGAACATGGATCTAAGTAAATAGTGTGTAAATGTGTCCATGTAATATTCAGACTTTTGTTTCTAAAAAGTCATTATGGCCTCGTGTAGCTTTTACATATTGAATTAATGTTCATGTTACAACAATAAATAAAGTTTTTAAATGAACATATTTCTATTTAAACATCAGAGTTCAAGACGAACCCGCCGTTATTTACCCATTTACGTTTTCATGAACCTAAATATATTACTTAAGTGGAAATTCTGCCCTTAATTTAAACATGTTGATCCATGAATTCATTTTTTTCAATGTAACTCATGAAACAAAACAACAACAACAAAAAAAAAAACATGGTGGTTCATGCTTTCTCTACTTTCATACATTCAGGAAAATGGTTTCCCAAAAGTGAGATATAGTGCAAAAATAATAGTAAAAAATATAGTCAAACACATGTAACTAAACACGGTTAGTTAGGATGCTTCTCAGCACGCCGATGTTGGAGATTTGCTGTGCTGTGGAGATGTGGTCAGACTTGTAATTGTAAAAATATTAGTATTTAAGTGGATCGGTCTAGAGCAGGGGACTCCTTTATCTGTAAAATAAATACAAATAAATTCCACCCGCCCTCTCTGAACGCACTGGACATGATCTAAAGCAAATATTATGCTTATTGCTTAAATGTGTAGAATAACACTCTGGCTATATATTCCACCCTCAGCGGTGGAATGAAATTCATGAACAGAATCCATCACGATCTTCAAAAAAAAAAAAAATGGCTAAAGACCCACCTGTTCCACTAACGCTTAGTTAACCCCGAACTTGTCCCCTGGTCACTCCTTAAAAATTATTATTTTTAAATAAAATAAAATAACAATCTGCACTTACACTGGCTCTTACACCTATACTTTGTGCCCTTTGCTTCTCTAGAACTCAATTAAAAGATCTTGTACGGTAGCACTACTCGTATTTTTCTCCGCTTGATATATCGCTTTGCTTGTATTTCCTCATTTGTAGGTCACTTTGGAGAAAAGCGTCTGCTAAATGAATGAATGTCAACGTAAATATTAAAGCGTTTTGTTCCTGAACTTTCTGCCAACACTACACATCAGGGTCAAGTTGATATTATTTATAACTTGGCTTGTATTTAGTAACTCAGGCTTGGATTGAATTTAGATCAAGGTACATATCAAGCAGGATAATAACTATAAAGAAGTCAATAATAAATATAATAACTTTGATAATGGGGATTTGGTGGTTTATAAATGTAGTGCAATCACTGCAGTGCGGAAACGATCATACGGTATCTCAACACAAGAATAACCAAGTGTACCTGTCCGTGTTGAAGATATATTCGGTAAACTGCCCGTAAATATCCCTGTTGGGAATAATAAAATGTGTACTAGTATTCAATAAGGACATTTTGGTATAAAATCCTACAGTGTCTATTAAAAAAAGAAAATAAAAAAATTCTGATGTAGCTATGTGTCAGTCAATCGCTTGGAAGCGATCTGAGACGGAGCATCTGCATTTGAATGAGTTTTCTGGTCCGGTGTTTATTGGATATCTGGGGGAAAATCTTCCATTTCACCCGTTAATACCCCGAAGTGTAATTTTTAAATATATTTTTACTCATAGACTCATCTTTAAATATATAAAGACAACAAAGTGTAAAAAAATATATATAAATCTAAGACCTCTTTATTTCCTAATCATAGAAAAGTTACATGCAGGTCTGCATTTGTGCCAAGTATACTGCATGTATTTGGTTTTCAGGTGCTTATATTTTCTGAGGTCGTTCCTGTTTGGTGTAAACGGAGGCTATGGAAATTTACCCCGTGTAAAGATTAAATGTGGTTGCCGTTTATTTCAGTGACTTCCAGGCAATCTGGCTCTGCAGCTTGGTACAACCTGAGCTTGGCTTTCATTTAAAAGAACGAAATCGGCTTTGTCTAGAAAAGTATTTTGGACTTCCTCCTTCTCTCGGTGTTTTCAGAAAATGAACGCTCTCGATGAGACGCCTCTTCATAGCAAGACTTCCTCAATGTCATCCTCGTGTGTCGTAATGGCTCTAACGGCCGGGCCACTCTCGGAGACGTGCAGCGTGGTCCTTTTCAGCCTGCTGGGCATCTCTGCGTCTCTTCTGCGTCCACTTGATGAAGATTTTGTACCGGGAGGACTCAGGAGCTCCATTTTGCTGGGTGACTCATGCGGCGCTGACAAGGATGCAGACCCGAACAGCTGCTGGATGAGGTTGGACTTCTTCTCCTTGGCAAGCCCACTGAGGTCCATCCCTCCATTCTTGTCTCCTGAAGACTGGTCCACAGGGCTCCGGCGTCCGAGACCTGCTCGAGGTTTACCAAACGACGGAGCGTAGCTGCCAAACGTGAGGTCAAGATCCTGAGTGGTGTTCTGTGATCGCAGAGCTCTTCCCCTATTCCCGGTCTTGGGCGAGCTCACATACTCTTGAGGCTCTGTGAAGCTGAAGATGGAGGTGTTCGGATTCTGAGGAGGCGTGTGAGTGCTTCCTGTTTCGTTATGGATCAAGTAAGAGTCCTGTGCCTGAGCTCGCATGTCGATCTCATGCATTTTGGCCAAAAGTTGGTCTTTTCGTCTGCGCTCATCCTCTGCACGCTCCTGATTGGCCTGGATCTCCTGCTCGCTCGGGTGTGGCTCTTTATCTTTACCGTCCTCTTCCTCAGTTTGCCACTCACTTCGCCTCTTCCGGTCCTCTTCATCTCGGTCCCACCCTGTCACAAGGGACAAATAAGGTATTTGAATATGCACACATGCAAGGACAGGCATGCACGTGTCTATGTCTACATGCTAGAGACATTTTATCCTACTTCTATTTCCACAGCTCTTGGTTATACTCTACTACCTGTGTATGTCAGTGAACCCAGATGGCAGTTTTAAACATTAACATTTCTATTCAAAGAATTCGAAGCTGCTTCAAATGCAAATATTTTAAAAGAAGCCTGGACAATTTTCTATCAGCAGCTCTTGTTCATCTTCTCGTCTATTTGAGATTAAAATAAATAAATAAATAAAAAACCTTTTCACCTGTACACCTGCTCATTCATGCAATTATCCAATTAACCAAACATGTATCAGCAGCACGATGCATAAAATCATACACGTCAAGAGCTGCAGTTATTGTTTACAACAGACGACAGAACAGAGAACAACGTGGCACGCTTGTTGGTGACAGGTTGGTTTGAGCATTCCAGAAACTGCTCTCTGATCTCCTGGGATCTGTATTGTCCATTCTGTGAGCAGAAAAGCCTTGCTGATGAGTCAGGACACAGGAGAATGGCAGGACTGTTTCAAGCTGACAGGAAGACTCTGGTGAATCAAATAACCACTCTTTACAGCTGTGGTGAGCAGAAAAGCATGACGCAATGTGTCAAACCTTGAGGGAGCCCACGTCGGGATCTGAGGAATCTGAGGCTACATTAGGCACAAGATCATCAAAACTGGACTGTCGCCTGGTCTTCATACTCGAATCGTTCCGATGTCACTCTAATGTGAACATTATCTTAAAAATCTTGACCTGTATCTCCATGATTTAATGCACTGAGCTACTGCCACTTGACTGGCTGATTGGATAATTGCATGAATGAGCAAGTGTACATCTGTTCGCATTAAAGTGACTTGTGACTATAAGTGATAAGCATTGTCTAATTGGGAAAAGGTTTGGGTTTGTCAAGTTTCCATTGAAAATTTCACATATAATGCGAACCGTTTTCTTGAGTTTGGTCTGACTTTCCCCATCACCTGCTTACAGTATAAGGGTGACGCAAACAGAGCATGCAGAATTTACAGACCGATTAAAATGTTGTCCATTTTCTAATATTCGTTTTGTCTTCAGAGTTAACAACACCCAAAGGAATAAAGCAACTGGTCACATGATACTAGAAGAAATGGCCCTTTTAATGCGTCGTTTATTTAACATCCAATATAAACCTCATGCCATTTTCCACACCTAAACCAAGAAAGGTTCTCATAGGGCTGTGCAAATATGCCACGGCACCTAATGTATGCATTATTGCAGTAAATCTGTACCGTGGTTTTCCCATAACATTTTAGATATCAATTAGAGACGCAAAATTCAAAACATCCTTTAAAACATTTTCAGCTGAAAAAGTTAGACACCGTTAGACTCAGAAATTATGAAAAAAAAAAGCAAAATGGCAGTGCCAAAGCACAAAGTATAACAAAAAATCTAATGGATTTCATTGCCTTTGTTGTCGATGATGGATGATGGATTTCGGAGGCTAAAAGAGCACATCGAGCGTCCTTACAGTGCTGAGTCGACAATATTTTCAAATACACATCTACCACAATGATGCTGCGTATTTGCAGCTGACATTATTGAGTTTCTGGCTACAGATATTTCATCCCTCGAATCTACTACTGAACCCCGGCTTCAGCTTCAGGCCAGGAATTTTCAATCCATCCATCTATCCGTTTTCTATACTGCTTATCCTTCAGGGTCATGGGGAACCTGGAGCCTATCCCAGGGAGCATGGGGCACAAGGCGGGGTACACCCTGGACAGGGTGCCAATCCATCACAGGGCACAATCACATACACACTCACACACCCATTCATACACTACGGACACTTTGAACACGCCAATCAGCCTACCATGCATGTCTTTGGACTGGGGGAGGAAACCGGAGTACCTGGAGGAAACCCCCGCAGCACGGGAAGAACATGCAAACTCCACACACACACACACACAAGACAGTGATGGGAACTGAACCCCCGACCCTGTGAGGCGAACGTGCTAAAGCCAGGAATTCTCATTTCAATAATTTCAAAAATTGACATTATTTACACTGGTAAACAACAGGCCTTATTTATCAAGACGTATAAATACGGATTTATACGTAAATCATCAGTACGAGCGTTTACACAAGGAAACTGATCATAAAATTCATAATAATAAAAAAAAAAAAAACGTTCCTACTCATGCTCCTGATTGTGTGTAAATTTACACATAAGACTAACTAATGTAAACACCGACTTGATGTTTATGATCATATAATTTGCATGATTCAGTGCAGATTTAAATCTGGAAGATACTGTCGAGTTTAAATAGCGTATTTTTTATGATGTCACAGCAGTTTAGCAGATGCTCTCATCCACAGCGAATTACAGAAGAGCTTCGGAGTCTCGATCAAAAACATCCTCATGCTAGTTCACTAGGTCAGGGACTAAAAGTAACTTCAGTTTTTCAGGCGTTACCCCGCTGTTCCTTTCGTGCTCGCGGCCGTCTGTGCACATGAACCTTTATGGAGATTTGTGGGCGTTACCAAAGACACATCAGCTGTGTAGGTGATTTACAGGGGATTAGCATTCATCGACATCCACACGCAAATACAAAGAATATCAGTGTATCTGGATCTTTTGTAAATCCAGCGGAAACTTTTAGTTCATTTGGTTTACGCAAACATTTACGCACAACTTTACTAAAAGACTTTAGCGATTTTGCCATAAAATTAGTCGTTTGTTTTGCAGCCTCGAGGAACAAAAACACCAAATGTGACCAATACGAACCTCGGTTGTGTCATGTAGCTGAGCATATGAACGTTAGAAAGAGAACGCGTAAAAGTTGGATCCTAATACGCTGTATGCTAATTGCAGGACAGTTTCCACAGAATTCAACAACGTCAACGTCGCATCAGATCCACACTATGAACCTCTACGAAAGGAAAATCTTCTCAGTGACTCACCGTCTCTCGGTCTCGTCCCTTTCGCTTCGCTCGGATCGAACTCCAATTTTTTCCTCTGCCTCTGCAACTTTTCTATCTCCTTTTCAATTTCTCGCCCTCTTTCCGCAAGTCTGTCCGTCTCTCTCTCCCGTTCCGCCATCTCCTTTGCTCTTTCTTCCTCCTGCTCTCGCACCGTCTCCTGAATCCTTTGCTCTTCTGCTTCCGTCTGTGTCTGCTCACTGCTTTGGCGTTCCTGATGGAATATTTGAAGAAAGGAGAAGGAAAAAAAAAAAAAACCCCAAAGAGTCATAAAAACAGATCCTGAGTTTTATGTGCACAGAATTATGACGGAAATCCTCCACCGATATACGCAGTGCTTTTAGCAAGATTTGGACGTGTGTACTTGTAGAGAAGTGACGGATTTTAAAATCATCGTTTTATAGCATCCTTTGTCGTTAAGATAAGGGGAAAAAATGAGGTGTCGCACTCATAACATGTTTTGCTCCAAATCAAGGGAATCGGTGCAATCCAGTAGCGGCGAGTGGCTTTTAAAACAGAGGAAGCACAAGTGTCTGATATAGAAGTGTATTTCTTCACTATATAGCCAAACGTTTATGGACACCAATAAACATCACACCTGTATGTGTTCCTTCCCCCAAACTGTTACCACAAATTTGGAAGCACACAATCGTATACGATTTGTGTATGATGTCAGGAGTTCAAGCCGCAGCACTGCCAAACTACCACTGCTGGGACCTTGGTCAGTGATTAAGTAAGAGATCAACTGCATGTGTAATAGAAATGTACGCTAAGTAAGGAATAAAACATCACGGGGCAGGCTGTTGTAGGAAACTGGAGACACCAGAGACTCCTTCCACGAACGTTATTTAAAAGGTCTTCTTCCAGAAAACGTCACCATATCTACGGCGATATGTTTTTCTGTGTTAAAGAACAACCTGTTATTTAATCTGTCTATCGTTAGGCTTAGATTATGCCGTATCTGTGTCACTGTGAATGAGCTGTTGCTATAGAAACAATAATGTATTAGAACAAATACGTGTAATATAATCCTATAGCTAGAAACACTGTCAGGGCTGCTGTTATAGGAAATTAATCAACGCCTTCTGACCAATCCGAATCAAGAATTCAACAGCGCTGTGGTATTAAGCCTTTTAGAAAGCAGTGCTGGAGAATAACGTGACCATTTTCATCCTCGGATTATCCCTAATCCTGAGCTATCTTTAACTCAGGGCTCTGTTTCATGCAGCAGGTTGAATGAATTAACCAGGCTACTGTTCAAATTGTTGAATAAAATCAGGCCACAAGTTTGTACGTTGCACAAATTTTCAGCTGAAAAAAATGACGTGCATAAAGCTTTTTTTTATGCTTAGAAGGTAAATTATGAAGTTGCATGATGGGATGTAGCAAGGCATGCGTTCGGATCCGTTCTTTATCCCGTGAATCTGACTCAGAGCGGGACCTGTGATTCAACAGCGAGTAAAATAAATAAATAAATAAATAAATAAATAAATAAATAAATAATCTTACAGGGAATTTCCCCAGTGTGGGATCAATACAAGTTTTTATCTTATCTTATGGGGGGAAAAAATAGAAACACTATTTTTGCACAATTTCCACAAAATGTGTCATTACATTAGAACTGTCAATTACTGTGAAGCAATTATGCACCATGGTAAGATTACATGTTAACATTTATTTGCGATAATGGATGCAGGAGTTTCTCATTGGGAGCTCTCATATTCATTATTGTGTAAAACCTATAGAACTAAACTTAACCTTTTTAAAGTGCACCTATTATGGTTTTTCAAGTATTACCTTTCATGAAGTGTGTTATAGAGCTGTTTGTGAATATAAAAACGTCTGCCAAGTTTCACAAATCAAAGCGTACCACAAACTAAGTTATTGACTCCTAAAAGAAGGAACCGATTCTGAACAGCTGAAACGATTCGTTAGTGATTCCAGACTTTACTTCCTGTACTAACCTACGTAGGTTTGTAACAAAAAGCCCCGCCTCTGGTCTTCATCAGCTGCTCGTGAACAGACGGAGCGGAAACTCGTTAGGGTAGTGGGCGTTTCCTTTTCCGACACACGCTGACAGTGGTCGACCAATCACAACAGACTGAGACATCTGACCAATCAGAGCAGAGTATGCTCTCTGAAAGGAAAGGTTTAGAACGAATCCTTTAGAACGGATCATTGAACGAGTCGTTTGCGACACTGGGGGGAAAAGCTAATGCTGTAGTTTAAATTATGAGCACATTAAAGTGTTTTTGACCTTGGATGCATGTAATTCTATTGTACGAGACCTTTAAAACAAAATTAGGCACGTTTCAAAACCATAGTAGATGCACTTTAAAACCTACAGATCTCGAATGAATCCTACAGGTCCTGTTTCTGCCAATGCCGTTCTGTAATACAGCTTGTGAAAAGAAAGAAGCTGTTAGCAATCTGTTCCTCCACATACTATTCTATTCTTCCAAATGCTGTTTCTTTATTGAGGTCAAAAGTTAAAACTCATGAATGTTTTAGGAACTTTGTTACAGGTTGGCCACAAAGAATTTAAATTGAGTTTAGCACGATCAGTAGTTTCTTTGGTTTAAAGGTTGTACATTTTACCCTACATTCACCCAACCAAGTGACAAAGCGACTGGAGACGATTCGACAAGCGACGCTGGGATTGAGATTCGCTCAATTCTATGCAAATTACGTACTGTGTGACGCAATAACACAACAAATCCAAACAACATTTTCAAATCAGTCCTATGGTGCATGTGGACAGACGTTCCTTCAGTTCCCCACTCACAACTTTAGCTCCCGTTAGAGGTCGACCGATTGATCGGTTTTGCCGATGAATCGACACCGATAACCGATTGCTGGAACTACCGGTTATTGTCCAAAATGGTTGCGGGAGCAGCGGAGAAGGGTCCGCTGTCATTATACAGGACGAAAGCGGCCTCTAGAGGTGAAATAAAAACTATCACTGTGAAATTTTGTTGTGTTATTTTAAGTGTTTTTTGATTCATTTTGGATGTATATCTTTTATTTCATTTAATATTTATTAATAGTTAATATATTAATATTTATGTATTTATTTCATTAAAAAAAAAAAAGTCCAGTACATTTTCAGGGTCCAGTCAGTACTGTTTATTTTTGTAATAAAGCTCAGCAATATTTGACTTTGAATGGTAGGTTTTCATTCAGTATCAATGCTAAAAACTATCAGTTGATTAATCGGTTTTCGGCAGGTACCGCCCTACATAGTTATCGCTATTGGTAAAATCCACTAACGGTTGACCTCTACTTCCTACCTGCAATAAATTCTCATTTACTGCTCCGAACAAAAACTCTTAACCGCGGTTACATCTTATCATGTCATATACAACCTTTCATCAAGCTTGTATAAAGACTTTATGAAGAAAAATAAAGCTTGGAACGACGTACCAGAGATCATTGGTGCCTCTGGTGAGTTTATGTAACTAGTACAGTTAGCCTGCGTTGCTAATCTACCAATGAAGCTAGGTGGAAGCATCAGGAATCAGCGTTTCTCTGCAAACGCTACTGGGGCATTACACGTCATCGAAGGAAACATGAATGGAGCGATGTACCGAGACATATTAGAGCAGAATTTAATCCCTTCGACATGAAACCCCAGGTGGCCTAGCCAATGTCCTGACTTTGAAATGGATTTTTGAAAAGGGACCCTAGTGACTTTGGGGAATTGTAGAGAGGAATGGGCCAAAATTTAACCACAATGCTGCAAAAAATAACTAATTATGCTTAATTATGTTCATTTGCAAGTTGTAATGACAAGATGTAACGACTGTAATGTTGTAATATCCCACCTTGGCACATGCTGATTCGAAGTGGGAAAAAAACTAAAAAAAACATGGATGCCCGAGTAGCTATTGGCGCCGGTGTACTATAGCGAACTTCAAAAACATTCATGCAACATTTTACACTGAAATTGCAGCACAGCAACAACACAGGACAATAGCAAGTAGCATTAGCAACAAGCCAGTCAGCTGACGTCAGTGAGAACGCGAATGATGATTACCTTCTCAAAATGATTATTAGTATAGTCAATCTTACACTGCTAAGAACTCATTTAAAAGTAGAGACTGTTCAGTGTGCACGGCCATGGTGAGCTGACGTCACGCTGTGAACAGGGAAGGAACTGGTAGTCGAGAAGACCGTAGTTGCCATGTTGACGAGTTGAAATTATCAAGCTAGTACTGGTTGTAGACGAGGAATTACAAGTTCGTCTCGAACGCAGCGTTAGTTCTTACCATAGACATCTCAAAAGGTACAAATAACTGGGAATCAGGGCTGCAACTAACGATTATTTTCATAATCGGTTAGTTGGCCGATTATTTTTCCCGATTAATCGCTTAATCGGATGGGGGCAGGGCGAACTTTAAGTACCTTTTTTCATTTATTTAAAACTGTTTGCCCAAAACTGAAAAGAACCCAATACACACACACACACACACACACACACACACACACACACACACCAGAATATATATTATTAATTTAGGACTGTAGTTTAATTCGGTGCTTTTTGTGCATCCATAAAAAAAAAACTGCATAAATATACATTAATTTTATGGATGCACAAAAAGCACTGAATTAAACTACAGTCCTAAATTCATAATAAAAACTCACTTTCAGTGCACCTTATGGTTTCTGTTACTCGCTGTCTTTAGACATATTATTTTACTTTTGATCATGTTTTAATTAGACATTATAGATCTTACTCGCGCTCCCACTGTGTATCAGCACTTCTACACTGTGCGTGATCAGCAACGCGGCCTCGTTACTCACACATCACTTCCGTTATAATAAACGAAAGAATTTACACTGCGAGCGTGCAAATACAGCATATAATGACAAGAAACTGGAATTAAACTAAACCTTTTAAGCAGCTTGCACCAGTTTCCCCTGCCCCTTACACACAGTGGAGCATTTTGGATATAAACATAAGTTTGTCCTCGTGCTTCAGTATGATTTCCATGGTGTTTAAAATGCGCCCCTGCCTTAGAGGACTTGGAGGTTACACACTTTCTTCCTCAGTCACGAGACGATTTCGGCTCCGTCTGATGGTGACTGAGGTCATGTTGGGAATAAAATGTAACGCTGACAGAAAGTACACTGAAGAAAGGCACTGTCAGTGATTCTGGGTGTCTGCTAATGCTAGCGTGCTTATGACGTCATGCGCCTTCGCCTAGGAAGCGGCTTATACTTCTGGTTAGTAAAAAAACCCCCGCTAGTGTTCTATTTGAGATGATATTACCTTTCTAAAATCCACACACTAGACGGTAGAGTACACAGTGCATAGTATAAGTGTACAGTACTTCATTTGGGACACAACTTTACAGTATTTACTCTCCGAAGCGTGTTCTCGGAACAGAAGTAACGTAATGAGTAAATCTCCCCCGCGCCGTGCGCAGACCGACTAATCGATAATGAGATTCGTTCACAACGATTTTCATAATCAATTATTATCGATTAGTTGTTGCAGCTCTACTGGGAAGCGTTAAAGGCTGAAAGTCCATCCATCCATCCATCTTCTACCGCTTACTCCTTTTCAGGGTCACAGGGAACCTGGAGCCTATCCCAGGGAGCGTGGGGAACGAGGCGGGGTACACCCTGGACAGGGTTCCAGTCCATCGCAGGGCACAATCACATACGCACCCACACACCCATTCATACACTACGGACATTTTAGACACACCAATCAGCTAAAGGCTGAAAGTTTCACAGAAATTAATAAGTGTTGTTAAATCTAGGCGCATCGTAAAGTCTGCTTCAGTGAAAGAGACTTGCCTTCAGAGACAGATAGTCATCCGTCTGGTCATCACAGGAAAGCTCACTGCCATTCGTGATAGCAAGAGGAAGAGAGGGGAAGTCTAGACAGAGCTCTTCAGTCTGCACTGCTATACTTCTGCTTGTACTGGCACCTGAACATACAAAAGAAGATATAAAACCGTGGAAAGTGTAAGATCATATCCTTATCTTTTACCCAAACCCTCTCATATGTACTTCCTTAAAAACAGGAATATATCTAATAGCATGCCATTGTTTGTACAATGCTAACTGGTCGCTATTTGTTTTCATTCATTCTAAGCAGATACATTTTTTTATTTATTTTTATTTTTTAAACACAGTTTACCAAGCAACTCCAGACTCTGTACCTTTCCTCCTTGTGGAATCTTCTAAATCTTTCTTTGGAGCCCCTCTCAGCATTCGATTAGCGTAAATGTTCCTAGTGTCCAGCTCTTTTTCTCTCTCCTAAAAAAAAAAAAAAAAAAAAAAAAAAAAAACATTATAAACCAACCAGAGTCAATAAAAGCTCCACATGCATTACAACAGTGGTTGTGTTCTTTGTGTATGTGCCAAGCTATATGACCAGCTATCTTCTGCATCTTCAGGTACCTTTAGTTTGGCGCACATCTTGTCCATTTCCTCCCGGAGTGTTTGGGTTTCCTGTAGGGCATTGTGGGCTTTCTTCCGCTCGCTCGCCAGCTGCCTCTGAAAGGTCCCTGTACTCAACTCCATGTTCTTCTCCAACTCCTGAGAACAAACACACACCACACACACACACACACGGCATGAACGAAGTCTAATTAAAAGAACTAATAAAATAATAAATAAACACGTTACAGCACTGGAGTTCCCATACTAGGGGGACAAACTCAACGTCGTCTTTTGTTACCTTCATTTTATTTATTTATTTACTTACTTACTTACAAATGAATATTAGAAATACCGAAGACGGATTTTGTGAGCTAATATTACTATACTATATTTTCTGAAATGTGACTGGGAGTCACATTCAGACCAGCCACTTATATACAGGTTTATATTATAAGTGTGTAGTGTTATTTTAGTCTCAACAATAAAGATACAAATTTCCCTGTCCATCTATTATCCATGAATTGTCTCGCATACTTATGTAGTATTTTAGACCGCTATTGAGCGCGAACCCGAACGCTAACGGGTTTTACAGTTAGTATTTGAATTTGACAAACCTCTTTTTAGATTGTCTAGATGAATCGTTTTGAATGAAAGATCAGAGTTTTCGACACGATGACAGTGGAAAGTTTTAAGAAAGACAGTGTTTTACGGCGTGACTTGGAAACCTGGTGGTCAGGGATGTTTTGGCTCTGACATGCCATCTGGTGGATGTCACGTTTAATGTAGATCTTCCGACTGTACATAAGTTGAACGGCGAGTGTGTGAATAATGCCGCTCACGTTTCTGGACGTGCCAAGTACAAAACAGACTCCGGTGCTACACGTCGGGACGTATCGCACCACCCCGGCGTGGATTATTTTCCTATATCGCATTTCCAACTAGACTGGTGAGTCAGTGCAAGGATATTCATTTAGTTTTTAGCCACTTACGATACACATATGTATGTTACTGACATAACAGAATGTCCAAATTATACAGTGGTCCTTTATTTTAATGTGGATTTTTAAAAAACATGAGAATGTGAAGGCTTGGGGTCGCGGAAAATTCATCATGTCCATTTGGGGTCATTGGGGCCGTTGTATAACCCCAATTATAGCAATTATTATAAGCGTATCTGTGTAAAAAAGAGCAGCGTATAAGTGGAAGTATGTACAGTATACAGAATATACACACTGTATGTATGTAAATATGTATGCGAGTGCAGGAGCGTGCTCAGACCTTCAATCTGCGCTCGCTCTCCTGCGCTTTGAACTGTTCGTGTGCGAGCTTGCGTGCCAGATCGTCTCTTTCCCCAAGACGTTGGTCGTCTGCGAGCTTCTGCAGTTTGTGCAGCTGGTCTCGGCAGCGCTGGAGCTGCTCGTCTGCGTCCCTGCAGCGGCGCTCGGCCACGCGCTCCTTCTCCTGACTGCGCCGCAGCCTCTCTCGCAGGACGTGCGTCTCGTTGTTGTGGCGCGAGATGAGCTGCGAGATCTCGCTCTCCGTGTCGCTGTAGCGGTGCAGCGCCTTCTCGTGGCGCAGCTGAAGCTGCTTGAGTAGGCGGTTTTCTCGCTGTAGCTCGTCGGTGCGCAGCTGTAGCTCAGCCAGTGCGTTCTTCAACTCGCTCACCTTCAGCAGGCGGGCAGACAGCAGCCGCTTGGTGACCAGGTCCAGGTCTTTGGGAGGAGCATCCTTACCGAGGCTCTGAGAGCGCAGACCGCTGGAGCGCTGCTTAGGGGGGACGGTCTGGGGACCCGGACGCCAAGGTACACGCTTACGAACTCCTGCAGAGAAGAATGTGAAATGTAAGACAATTATAATCACAAAAAAAAAATTATTTTGCTGAATACTGAACTTGTATCGTCTGTTCTTTGACATATATACATGTACAAATCAGAATAAATCCCATGTTCGTATTAATTCAGCAATGCTTAAAGATCAGGAGAACAAATATATAAAATTCTACATAATACACAGCACACCATCATAAAAAGAATCAGGTGTGACTCTAATAGGACAACATGTACAAAATAGCAGTAAGGGTAATACAAAGAACAGAACAGGAAACAAATAATTACACACACACACACGCACACACACACACACACACACACATACATACATATATATATGCATATGCATACATACATACATACATACACACACACATATATATATATATACATACATATATATATATACATACATATATATATATATACATACATATATATACATATATATATATATATATATATATATATATATATATATATATATATATATACACACATATACACTATATATATATATATATATATATATATATATATATATATATATATATATATATATATATATATATATATATATATATATATATACACATACATATACACTAATATATATATATATATATATATATATATATACACACACACATATTTTTTCCATTTTGTGTTGTCTTTGTGACATCTATTGGCCATTTGTGGCAATGTATGCTGAAGACTTTCCAAAAAAAAATATAAGAAGGCACATTCACACTTTTGAACGAAAGGGAAATGTTCAAGATGGTCCCTCTGTATTACAAGCATCTGTATGGTAAGGAAGTATTTTAAGCATAATACTTAGTAAATGAGTTTTATAAACTCTTTTCACCTTCTCTTGCCATCTTCTTAAACTCTTACACACCGTATCTTTTGGCCTTGGGGGAACATTTTGATGAAAAATTAACATTTACACAATTTCCCCACTTATTCCAAATGTCGGCAAACATTCAGACAATCTTTGTACAGGAAAGAGTTGCGAGGATAATTTGAAATATTTCACTCCAAATATTTTCCTGGGCAATACGATAATTTATTTAATTTATTTTATTACATTATATTATATAATATAGACACTTTTCTGAGATATTGCCTGTATCACAATAGCTTTTTTCTAACATCTTTAATAGCAACAACAACCTCTTATATAACATCTGGTTTAATCTGGTTAAATTTTTGTACTGAACTTTTAAAATGTATTATTATTATTATTATTATTATTATTATTATTATTATTAGAAGAAGAAACCAATTATTAGAATTTATTTGTAAGTCATTTCCAGTTTAAAGTAATTTATTTTTGTAGACAGTATAGACATAAGCTTAATAATTCTTTAATAGTGTATATCAGGATATGATTTTATATATTTATATATTTATATATATATATATATATATATATATATATATATATATATATATATATATATATATATATATATATATATATATATATATATATAAATAAAAAGTATATGTGATACATGCTCTGTGTGTGTGTACACATGGTCGTACCTGTTGGACGTATGGAGCTGCTTGATACTCTCTGTGTCCTCGCTCCTCTCTGTGGTAATGGAGAAGGAGACCGCGCTGAGAAGGACCTGTCAGACAGCGAGGCGTTCTCGTAATCTTCCGAGTAGAACGAGCCGCTGCTGTGGTCTCCGTCAGAGCTCCGATCTTTATCGGGATCCCGGTTCAGCTCTCGTGACCTGATCCGGGATCGGTTCCTTATCGAGCTCTCGTTATCCTTGCGGAGCTTCCTGTTCCGTTTTCCTGACAAAGCCGAGTCTTTCCGGTCACTGCGGCGGGACGCTTGGACGCTCTGCTCCGATTCCATCATACGGTTATCCTCGACGTCGTAAGAATCCATCGCTGTCTGAGCTACATGGAGAACAGAGGGTACCACACACTCAATAACATCTCGTGTCACCTTGACAACACTTGGCCTCACTGCACTTGAGAGGTGTGTGTATAATTGTACGTACACGTCTTTATTTTTTTTCTTCTTGTGCCCACACTCAAGACACAATCGTGACACACACAACCCTCACACACAACCCACGCACAAGGATTTATCCAACCATCTACATTACATCATCAACTGCACCACTAGCAACGACTATTTCTTTACTCTTTTCACTGATAAATCCATTAACTCTGTGGCCTTCACGACGCCTTACAGACTTCACACACACCTCTGTATCTGACAGTGGAAATGTTTAGGATAAGATGTCAGAGTGCCATCTTAGTCGGCGTGGTAGTGTGATGAGACATTAAACACCACGGCGCTCCAGAGACATGGAACATCTGGATTGCTAGATGCTCGGTGACAAGTTTGTTTCTGGAGATTTCACTAACGGTGGGTTAGCGGGCCAATTTCTGACTCACGCACACACGTAGAACATTCCAGAGATTAATCGAGATGCACAAACACACACCGAATTAGGCTGCTGGGAGATGAGATCCTAAAGGAATACTCCAGCGCTTTCACAACCTCATCTCTGCTGAATTTCAACACTTCTCTCCGTATTGAGAAAAGGACAGATTTATTTGGACTCAAGTGCAGTTGTTGAATTACTTCAAATATGAAATGTTTGAAGCACGCCACTACATAAAACACAATCTGAACTACAACACTGGGTTATACTTCTTTCAAACATGTCTGCCGTGCAACACACAGAAGGGGTTTATGGGTAAGCGTGACGCACAATTACGGACTTGCGTTCCGACATCTGAGGAGCTAACTGCGCGTTGTGTGTGTCTTCGGCACTGTGTTTCGACCAGGCTTCAGACGGATGTTGATTGGTTGAGGATTGGGAGGTGTGTCTGGTTGGGTACGTGAAAACATTGTGATCCTTTTTCTGCGGGGATTAATCAACAGGTTCGGGGTAATACTGCTCCATCCACCCATCCATTTTCCATACCGCTTATCCTACACAGGGTCATACGGGAGCCTGGAGCCTATCCCAGGGGGCATGGGGCAAACTGGACAGGGTGCCAATACATCACAGGACACAATCACACACAACAGACAATTTGGAAATGCCAATCAGAGTACAGTGCATGTCTTTGGACTGGCGGAGGAAACCCCCAAAGCACAGGGCGAACATGCAAACTCCACACACGCAATGCGGAGTCGGGAATCAAACCCCCCGACCCTGGAGGTGCGAGGCAAACGTGCTACCCACTGAAAAATGATGAACCCACAGAAAATGATGAAAAATGCTTTTTAAAAATGATGGGTTTATATTTGTGTTACTTTCTCAGGAGGGTATCTTTAATAAAATAATAAAAAACCTCCTTTATAATAAAACTCTCACGTCAAATTAAAATTAAAAGTGCAAATTAACAGCACAAACAAGTAGATCCCCCCCCCCCCCCCCCCCCCCGCAATGGATCCTGGTGTCACGTGATGCTTCTTCTTCTTGTCATGATATGGTCACATTACTGTATAATAGATTTATTTTCAGAAAACGACGATCCTGTTAAATGTGCTACATGTGAATATAAAGTGGTGGAGGTCAGAGGTCATTATAACAGCCGGTTTAATCTAACCTGCAGAATTAGTTTCTTTTGTTCTTCTAACAGACTCACAGTGAAGACACAATATAGGTGATGTAGGTAAACCACAATGTTTTTTTAATGGAACACGCGAGGTTTCTTTTTCCATCCGGCCCTTCTACAAACAAAGATAACTTGCGTAATCTTCTATTTATTGTTCCAACATATAAACGCACAACTCTCCTTTGTTTTTGGCTCTTTTTCCCCCTGCTGTGTAAATACCAGGATTGGTTCAT